>NC_091075.1:33333333-33636363 GCF_032405125.1 Capricornis sumatraensis | reverse complement strand
CTGTGGAAAATTCTTCAAGAGATGGGAATACCAGACCACCTGACCTGCCTCTTGAGAAACCTATATGTAGGTCAGGAAGCAACAGTTAGAACTGAACATGGAACAACAGACTGGTTCCAAATAGGAAAAGGAGTACTTCAAGGCTGTATATTGTCACCCTGCTTCTTTAACTTATATGCACAAGCTGGAATCCAGATTGCCGGGAGAAATATCAATAACCTCAGATATGCAGATGACACCACCCTTATGGAAGGAAGTGAAGAGGAACTAAAAAGCCTCTTGATGAAAGTGAAAGTGGAGAGTGGAAAAGTTGACTTAAAGCTCAACATACAGAAAACGAAGATCATGGCATCCGCTCCCATCACTTCATGGGAAATAGATGGGGAAACAGTGGAACAGTGGCAGACTTTATTTTTCCGGGCTCCAAAATCACTGCAGATGGTGATTGTAGCCATGAAATTAAAAGACGCTTACTCCTTGGAAGAAAAGTTATAGCCAACCTCGACAGCATATTAAAAAGCACAGATATTACTTTGCCAACAAAGGTCCATCTAGTCAAGGCTATGGTTTTTCCTGTGGTCATGTATGGATGTGAGAGTTGGACTGTGAAGAAAGCTGAGCCCGAAGAATTGATGCTTTTGAACTGCGGTGTTGGAAGAGATTCCTGAGTCCCTTGGACTGCAAGGAAATCCAACCAGTCCATCCTAAAGGAGATCAGTCCTGGATGTTCATTGGAAGGACTCATGTTGAAGCTGAAATTCCAATACCTTGGCCACCTGATGCAAAGAACTGACTCATTTGAAAAGACCCTGATGCTGGGAAAGATTGAGGGCAGGAGGAGAAGGGTCCGACAAAGGATGAGATGTTTGGATGGCATCACCAACTCGATGGACATGGGTTTCGATGGACTCCAGGAGTTGGTGATGGACAGGGAGGCCTGGCGTGCTGCAATTCATGGGGTCGCAAAGAGTCGGACACAACTGAGCAACTAAACTGAACTGAATACTAATGTACCAGTATTATATGTATTTTGGGGAGAACAGTAATCTACCTGCTTTTGTCTAAAATCCTAAAGTCTTAAGTTTCTAAAGGTCTTAATATTCCTCATTTATATACCCAAATGTGTTTTTAACTTGGCACTATATTTATGTAGTAAATTTTGACCAATTTTCACATATTAATCAGATTTCTTAAGTGACTCTATTTCACCAAGTGGTCAAATGTTGTGGAATTCATAGAAAGGCTATTCCTCTGAATTGTACACTGTTACCAAGATGTGCCTCAGTAAACATGACAAAGTCCTAACTCATCTTCTTTTGTGTTGACCTCATTTCAGGCCACATATATATGGTACCTATATATCCCTCTTCATAATTTTGACAAAATTCTTATGAATTTACCACCTCTGTCACCCAATTATAAACCTGAGGTTTGAAATAATCATGTGACTTGCTCCGAATCATATAGCCAAGTCACAGAAGATTCAAACCCGTAAATCCCAGTGCTGCATTTCCTGACTCCTGTGTTGCCCTCTTGGCTTCTGGAAGCTTGTCTTTCAGAGAGCCATAGTAAAACTGTTTGCAATACCATAATTGGACCATTAAGTAGCTTGGTTATATCCTTTCTAAATGCGAAGAGATAGTAATTTATTTTTGAGGAAAGAAGCACTCTTCATTTTGTAAATTGATGACAATTTCAAGATTAGAAAATACTGCTGTAGCAGAAACATTTTAAATAAAAGAATGAATAGTCCAAAGAATAAACTGACACTCAAGAAGCACATATTAGGAAATATTTAAAAACTGGAAGCACTTGACTGGAAATAGTACTCAACAGGGAAGCATATCATGTGAAGTTGATTCCAGTTCTAACGGTAAATTTCCATCTTGACCTTGAACAAGGTTTTTTACATTTTTAAAATCCCAGTTTCTTATATATAAAATAAAATCAGAGATAGCAGTTTTAGTGCCAAGGGCATATTTGTTATGGAAGAGATGTTATCTGTTTCAATATTTTGAACTTCTAGAGAACGGTCCTCAATAAAGAAAAGAGAGTAATAGTATGTAAAATAATCAAAGCCATAATCAGGAAAATTCTATGCCCTTATATACCATGGTTCTCAATAAGACTGACTGTCTTTGTCAGAGCCATATTCAGAAGAAGAAGCAATCCCATTTCTAAGTATGTCCATTTTGTGACATATATTAGCCTCATTGCTAATATTTCTTTAAACAGGTATAAAAGAACTAATGTATTGAAACATGGGTTTCATTTATTTCCAATTAGTTTTTGTTATGCTCAACAGCAAATCACATGACTAAAATACCAGATCAGGATTATGACCTTGTTTTCTTGACTTAGAAAAGTAAAAAGAACAAAATTTAATTTTTTCATAAAGTCTAGGTAGAAGAAACAAATTATTACAGATATGGTATGCCAAGTCCCTTGAAATTCATATGAACTTTTAAAATATTTTTCTTAGCAAATAGAAGATCAACCAAAAATCAATCTATTGCACAAAGAAAAACTAAAACCCTGTTTTTCTCTTTCTTTAGCAGATAAAATTGGTCACTTCAGGGAATAACTGAGCTTTCATCTCACCAAAACATGTCACATCAGCACCACAATATTTTTTTTAGGGGGAAAAAAAAGAACTGAACCAACAGAGAGGAGCAGTTGTGTTTGCTTTTACTTACAACAAAGGGCATGATGAAGGGAATATAGTTTGAGGAAAATTAACATAGTAGCTCTAAGCAGAAAACATCCTTAAATAAAGGAGAAAGAGTTTACAAATATAAAACTTGTTGTAAGAATGTACAAACTGAATTGACTTTATCTTTAGCATCATTAACTAAAATACATTTTCACACAAGCCTTAATATTTCAAATACTTGTTGGGGTTTTCTGTTTGTGTTTTCTAATTGGAGTATAATTGCTTTACTATGTTGTGTTAGTTTCTGCTGTAGAACAAATTGAATCAGCTGTATATGTACATATATCCCTTCCCTCTTGAGGGATTTTGTGTTTGAAGAATATTCTTTGTTTCATATGTCATATGTCAAATACTATAGTAATGAGGGAAGTGTTCAAAATTCAAATTCAAGCTACCAAACTTTTGAAATCAGTGTTTAGTGCCTGCTGATCAGATGTACTCATTGGGGAGAAATTTGACTTATATCCATAAGGGGAGATTTTTGTGTGTGCTCCACAGAATTTTATTCATCCAAAGGAGTATTTTATCACACTGAATTTTTGAAGTTCTTGTTCATGTAGAGGAGAGAGGTTTTCTGCCAAACTAATTAATATAATTAGAGAAACCAAAATATGGCAACCTACTGCAGTGTTGAGTAAAGACTATGAGTGATTCTATTTTGTTATTCCTTCCAGAAGAAAAATAATAATAATGCTATGTGGTAAATGAGCACATATTTTCAATCAGACTGACCTTTGGTCAAACTACTTATTTGCTTTTATTTGCTCTGCAACCCACCTGAATAAACTATTCTATTCCTCTGGACCTTATACATGAAATTGGAATAACACCTACCTCATAGACTGATGTGAGGACACAATGAGAAAATGTCTAACCTGTTAGTTCCCTTTCTTCACTCATTTTTTATTTCCCTGACTCTTTCAGAGGTTTGCATATATAAAAGGATTTCTGCACATTTTATAAAGAAAAGATACAAAAACACCTCTGATGACAGAGTACTCTCATAATCTGGTAAATCTAAGGCAAGAGCTATAAAAGTAGATGTTCTTACAGTGGAATTTCAGGTAGCTTCCTCTAATATTAAGCTTATCCATAAGGATTTTATGGAGGAAATCACTATTTTAAAAGACTGCCCAGGACACTTTGATCTTCAATATTTATGAGAAAATTCACCTTTGTAAGGTATTGAAAAATATACCTTCTTATAACTTGTGTTCACATCTTTTTTTCTACCCTCCGGGGGCGTTCAGAAATTTGAAGACAACTAGATGCGTACATTAAGCCTTCATCAGCTTGAAATTCCCAAGCTCTACAAACCTTTTATGAAATGACATAATTTCTAGAACTTTCATCATTTTGAGCATTCCTCAAAGAATGTGCTCCAGTGTGTCAAATGATTCTTAAAGAGAACTGAAGATTACATCCCAAAAGTGTTCTTACCAGTGCAGAATAATAATAATAAATATGTTGTTATAAACTTTTATTCATACTTACTCTATGCATGCACAGACCTAGATATTTGAGATGCATACTTTTTAATGTATTATTTTATTCAATTTTTATACTTAGTTACCTATCAAAATCTTAGCTAGAACCTACAGTGTGGCTCTACAGACTAGTTGTTAAAGGTTTGGTCTCCAAAGTCAGACTTCCTAGATCTGAATGCAGATTCCACTATTGACTTGTTCTGTGACTTGGGGGGAAATAACTCAGCCTCTCAATGGCTCAGTTTCTTCAATTGCAAATTGGATTTTAAGATTTGTCTTAAATAATTTTAAACTAAGTACGTGAAACACTTCAAGTCGTGCCTCACGCACAGTAACTGTCACATGAGTGTTCATAGGTACCATGGTACTCTGGATGCCTGGTACCCTTGTGGAGGACATGGGCAATGAACACGAAATAATATAACTTAACATTGAGTTAAATGCTTTTAAAAATGAAGTGTATGAGGGGGCAGGGAATGCTGAGGTGGAAGGTGCAGGGGATGGAGTTTTGATTTGCAGGTCAACAGGTCTCCTTTAGGGAGGTGACATCTGAGCAAACCTGAGTGAAATGAAAGAATGAGCCAAGTGAGGCCTGGAGGGACATTGAGCCAGGAAGAGAAATTGGGCCACAGGAAAGGCCTGTGGTGAGATGAGCTTGGAAGATTTATGGAGAGCAAACTATCCAGTGTACCTGAAGACAACTTTGCAAAGTCGGCAGGTGAATCAGAGTTAGACAGGGGCCAGAGGACCTAGAGCTTTGTAGGCCATGGCAAGAGAGGCACATAGAGGTAAAGCATCTTGCCTAAGGTGACAGAGCCATAACTAATTTTCTCTGAATATAAGCCTTGTAGGTCTTAATCACTTTGCCTCTTTTTATGAACAATATATTTTGCTCATATTAAAGTTCCATCCAATTTTTTAGAAGTCACACATACCGATGGCTTATATTGAGCTTCCTGTCAACTGAAATGTTGGCATGTGTTTTATTTTTTTTATGGGAATGCTTATTAATTTGATTCTAGACCCTTCTTTTTTTTATAACTGATATTTGAAGAGGTTTTCATTTCATCTTATTCTTTTTGTTAGAAGAAAATTCAGAGAGCTTTATTTGATATGAGCAATTTACTGAGTGAGAAGCAATCTGTTCACAAACAGATTTCATACCCAAAACTGATATTAAGCTCAGAAGCATAACATTACAAAATGGCTTATAAAGTGAAAGTGAAGAATTTGTCTAATCACTACAATGATTCTTACAGCAAGGGTTACCACCGCAGATTACTTAAAAGTGACTATCTCGGGACTTCCCTGGTGGTCCACTGGTTAAGACTTCACCTTCCAATGCAGGGGTGCAGGTTTGATCCCTGGTAGGGGAGCTGATATTCCGCATGCCCCCTGGCCAAAACACTAAAACGTGAAATAGAAGCAATATTGTGACAAGCTCAGTAAAAACCTTAAAAGTGATTATCTCATATCATTTGAAGAAAATGATTTAAATTTCATTTATGATTATCAAAAGCATTTATAAGAATTAACCTAAGTTGTATTTCCACTCAAGAAATAAGGTAGACTAAGTTGTGCCTATGTGGCTTAATTGGTTTTGTCCACTCAAGGGATTTTCAAAGCATGGTCTCCATTTTATTTTATTTTAGCATATTTCATTTACCTTGCTCTTTTAAGTCTTCTTATTTACTGATTCTTCCTCTCAGCTTTATATGTTCTAATAAACTTTCTTTCTATAGCTTCATGCAAGATTCTAATAAAAATGATGGACAGAAAATAGCACAAAATGATTTGTCCTGACTAATACAAATGCCCACAAGTTGTCAGAAGTCTATTAAATTATCTTTATGATAGACTAGCCCAAATTATAAAATGCTTTCATTCTTAAAAACCTCTTCTATGAGTTTATTAAGGAAGATTTATCTAAGGACCCACAACATTTTCATGAATTCCTAGCTTATTCTTCTATTTTTTTTAAAAAAAAAGGGAAATTAGTTTGGTATGACATGTTTATCAAACAAAGTAAAACTACAAGTACTTACCATACATATTTCTATGATGTTACCACTGTCCTAAAATTTTGTTATAAATAAATAGCATGCTTATTCAAGTGTTGGTTATAGTTCTTATCTGTTTGAAAAGGGAGCCAGCATTTATCTATCTCACATCCCATGGAACCAATACTAGTCCCTATAAATTCTTGAAATGTTAATGATGACAGTTTTATGATTTTATCTCTTGGATATGAGATGTCTGAATCTAAGATATGCACTCTGTTACCATAGTGTTTGGGATTCCTCAAATCTGTCAACAATCTTGAACTAAAAAATTCCCTGTACCTCTTTGTTTCTGCCATTCCTTTGTTGAATTACTACTATTAATGAAGAATGTAGAAGCCAAAAAAAAAAAAAAAGGAACTGGAAATCCACTCAATTACTTTTACTTGTTCATCATGACATCCGTCTGCCAGAGGCAGAGCCTAGTCGTTCTTTGTTCTCTTTGATGCAACCTGATTATAAATGTCTTTTTTGTCTCCTTTAGCTTTTATCTAAGTTCACATTACGTTTGGATTTTAACCCACTTGACACTATTCTCATAAGTTTAAATCTTTCTTTTCTCTCTGACTTTAACTAAATGTTTTTTTTCATTTCTTTCTTCTATACATATCTTTAAAAGATGGACTTACTCTGGACTATGCTATACCATTATATTGTTTTCTTTAGATGTCCTTCCCATTTTCTTCTCTAATTACAGATTTTTTTTTTTTTTTGCATTATAAGAACAAATGTTTTTAGAAAGTTGTTCCTCTTGAGTGGTCTTTATATGGTGATTGGCCTTAGAGTTATGCTTATGTTTTCTCTGATCATTTAAGAATATGCTTTTTACTGTTTGCAATGTTTGGGATTCCTCAAAATACTCTCTGAAGGAGGGAGGGGACTCATGGTAGAACAAATGAAATGAGATTGGCCAGCTTTGATAACTGTTGAAGGTGAGTGATGAGTACATAGTGATTCTAGTACCTTATTTTCTCTACTTTGAAATTTTCCATAATAAAAAATTTAAAACAAAAGAGATTGTAAATTAGCACCAGCTCTCTAAAGAGCACTAACAGAAGCCCTGGTAATGCACACATTTAAACCACCAATTTCATGTCTAGAAATCATGAGCATGAGTCAAAATTTTTCTTGTATGGTGTTTCTCATATTATTTTTATAATTATAAAAATGCAAATAATGTAAATGTTCAACTATAAGATACTAGAAGATTAGTATCTTATAGTTGGTACTTATGATGGAATATATTGAATCATTAAAAAGAAACTGATAGATTTAGGTAAGTATATGTAAATTTTAAAATCTTTAATAAATATATATATATATTTATTGGATATTTTATGTGTATGTATATATAGACTTAGACTCACCTGTTTCTTACCTTTCTAAATGATGTGTATCTTGTTGACATCCAACACAGGTCCTCTTGTCTTAAACCTGTTTCTTTCTTTTGAATGTATTGTACAATGTCCTCATGTTGGGCTTGAGTTGTGACTGATCCCTTTCTTTAAAGTTAACATTCAGCCATAAAAGCAAAGTAAACAGGCTTATCATTTCTGAACATACCATATAGATCTATACTAGAAATAAATCTGGCACAACAGTTCTAATGTTGAAAATACTTATCAGATTGCTTTATTTTTATGAACTGTGTTTGAGTTCCAAGAAAAAACGTACAACATACTTTGAACTGAATGAGACATATCAATAGTAATTTTTTTTTTAATCTCATTTTCACAAAACAGATCCGCATCTAGAGGGAAATGTAGTCATGAAGTTCTTTGTAGGCTTCTTTTACCTTAGCTTTTCTGTGTCTTGGTGCACAGGTTAGTTTAAACATTTGAAGGAATATGTGCCATGAGTAAAAGCTTTGATTATGTTGGGTTGTACAAATTTATTTTTACCTATCAGGTTCAGTTTGATCAAGTTTACCATTTTTATAAGTTTCTTATAGTATTAGAAATTGTGTGTAAAAAGTGTTACATTTTAACATTGTGACACTGATTTCAAATCTGTGAAATAAATTTGTTTCAAAACAAAATCTTACAGTGCTAAATGAATATAGGGAAACCTAGCCTACTCAGCTACTATTCTTTCAGGAATTAATATAAAAAATAGAAAATGTTATTATGACAAATTCTGGAGAAAGAGTTTTTTGAAATTCTGTATAAATTTAAAACTGTTCCATAAAAACATTGTCAAAGGCTAAACTTCCCTGACTATACTCTGCATGATTGACATTCTTTAAGGGAAAAACCAGCACTCTGATGCAGTCTGCCTAATGGATGTCTTTTTATTTGTTTCCATTGTTTCATTTTTCTATCCTATTTTTCAAATGCTCCCAACTTGAAAGGTCTATTCTATTCTATAGGTTGGGTGGTCTTCAGGCAAAAAAAAATCTAGGATAAGATATAAAGTTAGGATTGCACTGTGTGAACTTTCCGGCAGTCAAGTTAGATATTTGTCAAAAGAATTGTGACATTTGCCAAGGTAATTGACAGTAACGTTGACTTGATTGTCTTAACGTGTCAACAGCACACAAAAGCTCGAAATCTACTTTTTAATAAGTGGATGGTACCCCCAGGCTAAAGAATAATGAGTGTACTCTCTTTAGGCATCTTTCTCTTTATTTAACCTGCCATTCTGTACTATATGTATTAAAAGTAGATGCCACAGTTGTCTGGTTTGAAAATATAGCTCTTATAAATCAGTGTCTCTCTGCGTAACACAGATGAGGTAGTTTTTGCATAAAGAAAATGGAGAGGTGAATAAGAGTACAAGAAAAACTGGAAATCTATTAATAGATTGGTTAATTTCATCAATAGCAATATCCTAATTGTGAATATTGTAGTATAGTTTTGCAGAATGTCACTATTGGTTTGGGGAAACTATACAAAGTGTACAAGGGAATAATCTGTATTGCATATAAATCTACAATTATCTGTAAAAAGTTTAATCAAAAAGAGAAAAAATCTACATTTTTAATTAGTATGCATTTAGATTTTCAAGTAACAAAATATGAATTTTTGTAATTGAAATCTAGTTGGTATACAAAATTATGTTAGTTTCAGTATACTATAGTGATTTGACATTTGCATGTATTGTGAAATGATCACGATAAGTTTAATAACCATCTGTCAGGAAAGACTAGAGTTTTCTTCAAGAAAATTAGAGATACCAAAGGAACATTTCATGCAAAGATAGGCACGATAAAAGAGAGAAATGGTATGGACCTTACAGAAGAAGAAGATATTAAGAAGAGATGGCAAGAATACACAGAAGAACTATACAAAAAAGATCTTCATAACCCAGATAACCACAAGAGTATGATCACTCACCTAGAGCCAGACATCCTGGAATGCAAAGTCCAGTGTACCTTAGGAAACATCAGTATGAACAAAGACAGTGGAGATGATGGAATTTCAGTTTTGCTATTTCAAATCCTAAAATATGATTCTGTGAAAGTGCTACATTCAATATGTCAGCAAATTTGGAAAACTCACCAGTGGCCACAGGATTGCAAAAGGTCAGTTTTCATTCCAATCCCAAAGAAAGGCAATGCCAAAGAATGCTCAAACTACTGCACACTTGCACTCATCTCACATGCTAGTAAAGTAATGCTCAAAATTCTCCAAGCCAGGCTTCAACAGTAATGAACAGTGAACTTCCAGATTTTCAAGCTGGATTTAGAAAAGGCAGAGGAACCAGAGATCAAATTGCCAACATCCGCTGGATCATCGAATAAGCAAGAGAATTCCAGAAAGACATCTGCTCAATTGACTACACCAAAGCCTTTGACTGTGCGGATCACAACAAACTGGAAAATTCTTCAAGAGGTGGAAATTCCAGACCATGTTACTTGCCTCCTGAGAAATCTGTGTGCAGGTCAAGAAGCAACAGTTAGAAGTAGACATGGAACAATATACTGGTTCCAAATTGGGAAAGGAGTGCATCAAAGCTGTATATTTTGTCACCCTCCGTATTTAACTTATATGCAGAACACCTCATGCAAAATGCCAGGCTGGATGAAGCACAAGCTGGAATCAAGATTGCCAGGGGAATTATCAATAACCTCAGATACACAGATGACACCACCCTTATGGCAGAAAGCAAAGAACTAAAGAGTCTCTTGATAAAAGTGAAAAAAGAGAGATAAAAGTTGGCTTAAAGCTCAACATTCAGAAAACTAAGTTCATGGTATCTGGTCCCATCACTTCATGACAAATAGAAGGGGAAACAGTGGAAACAGTGACAGACTTTATTTTGTGGGGGCTCCAAAATCACTGCAGATGGTAACTGCAGCCATGTAATTCAAAAATGCTTGCTCCTTGTAAGAAAAGTTATTACCAACCTAGACAGCATATTTAAAAGCAGAGACAATACTTTGGCAACAGAGTTCCATCTAGTCAAAGCTATGGTTTTTCCTAAAAGAAAAGAGAGCTGATGCTTTTGAACTAAAGAATTGATGCTTTTGAACTGTAGTGTTGGAGAAGTCTCTTGAGAGCCCCTTGGACTGCAAGGAGTTCCAACCAGTCCATCCTAAAGGAAATCGGTCCTGAATATTCACTGAAAGGACTGATGCTGAAGCTGAAACTCCAATACTTTGGCCACCTGATGTGAAGAAATGACTTACTAGAAAAGACCCTGATAATGGGAAAAATTGAAGGTGGGAGGAGAAGGGGACAATAGAGGATGAGATGGTTGGATGGCATCACCGACTCAATGGACATGAGTTTGAGCAAGCTCTGGGAGTTGGTGATGGACAGGGAAGCCTGGGTGCTGCAGTCCATCGGGTTTGTAAAGAGGTACACACAACTGAGCGACTGAACTGAACTGTTCCCATTCAAAGTTATAACAGTATTATTGACCAGATCCCTTGTCCAGTACATTACACCCACTTGGTTTATTTATTTTATAACTGGAGGTTTGTACCTTTAACTCCTTACATATTTTCCCCCACCCCCATCCCCTACACTTTGGCAACCAGCAGTTGTTCTTAGTCTCTTTTCATTTTGTTTTGTTTATTTTGTTTACTAGATTCCATATGTAAGTGTAATCATATGGTATTTGTTTTTCTCTGTCTTACTTAATTCACTTAGGATAATACACTTTAGATTTATCCATGTTGTCATGAGTTGCATGATTTAAATTTTTGTGGCTGAGTAATATTCCATTATATGTATATATGTGTGTGTGTGTATGTATATTTATATATATTTTCCATCTTATTTATACATTCATCTGTCAATGCATACTTAGGTTGTTTACATATCTTGGCCACTGTAAAATAATGCTGCAGTGAATACTGTTGTGTGCATATCATTTTGAATTAGAGTTAAGTTTTCTTCACATAAGTACTTAGAAGTGAAATTGCTGGATCATTGTTGTGCAGTCACTCAGTTGTGTTCAACTCTTTGCAACCCCATGTACTGCAGCACGTCAGGCTTTTCAGATCATAAAACAGTTCTATATTTCTTTTATTTTTTTTGAGGAAGCTCCATACTGTTGTTCGTAACAACTGTACCAATTTATAGTCCACCTACAGTGCACATGGGTTCCTTTATTCTACAGTCTCACCAGCATTTGTTATTTGCTGTCTTTGTAATGATAGCAATTTTGACAGAGTGAGGTGGTGTCTCATTCTGGCTTTGATCTTCATTTCCCTGATGGTTAGCAAAGTTAAGTATCTTTTCACATGTCTGTTGGCCATCTGGATGTCTTCTCTGTGAAAATATTTACTTAAGTCTTCTGCCCATTTTTACTGGACTTGTTTGGATTGTTTAATGTAGAGTTGTATGAGTTCTTTGTATACAGTTGTCCCTTGAACAACACAGATTTGAACTGTGTTCAGTTTAGTTCAGTTCAGTCGCTCAGTCGTGTCCGACTCTTTGTGACCCCATGAATCGCAGCACGCCAGGCCTCCCTGTCCATCACCATCTCCCGGAGTTCACTCAGACTCACGTCCATCAAGTCAGTGATGCCATCCAGCCATCTCATCCTCGGTCGTCCCCTTCTCCTCCTGCCCCCAATCCCTCCCAGCATCAGAGTCTTTTCCAATGAGTCAACTCTTCCCATCAGGTGCCCAAAGGACTGGAGCTTCAGCTTTAGCATCATTCCTTCCAAAGAAATCCCAGGGTTGATCTCCTTCAGAATGGACTGGTTGGATCTCCTTGCAGTCCAAGGGACTCTCAAGAGTCTTCTCCAACACCACACTTCAAAAGCATCAATTCTTCGGTGCTCAGCCTTCTTCACAGGCCAACTCTCACATCCATACATGACCACAGGAAAAACCATAGCCTTGACTAGACGGACCTTAGTCGGCAAAGTAATGTCTCTGCTTTTGAATATACTATCTAGGTTGCTCATAACTTTTCTTCCAATTAGTAAGCGTCTTTTAATTTCATGGCTGCAATCACCATCTGCAGTGATTTTGGAGCCCCCCAAAAATAAAGTCTGACACTGTCTCTACTGTTTCCCCAACTATTCTCCATGAAGTGATGGGACCAGATGCCATGATCTTCGTTTTCTGAATCTTGAGCTTTAAGCCAACTTTTCCACTCTCCACTTTCACTTTCATCAAGAGGGTTTTTAGCTTCTCTTCACTTTCTGCCATAAGGGTGGTGTCATCTGCATATCTGAGGTTATTGCTATTTCTCCCGGCAATCTTGATTCCAGCTTGTGTTTCTTCCAGTCCAGCGTTTCTCATGATGTACTCTGCATAGACGTTAAATAAGCAGGGTGACAGTATACAGCCTTGACATAGTCCTTTTCCTATTTGGAACCAGTCTGTTGTTCCATGTCCAGTTCTAACTGTTGCTTCCTGGCCTGCATACAGATTTCTCAAGAGGCAGGTCAGGTGGTCTGGTATTCCCATCTCTTGAAAAATTTTCCACAGTTTATTGTGATCCACACAGTCAAAGGCTTTGGCATAGTCAATAAAGCAGAAATAGATGTTTTTCTGGAACTCTCTTGCTCTTTCCATGATCCAGTGGATGTTGGCAATTTGATCTCTTGTTCCTCTGCCTTTTCTAAAACCAGCTTGAACAACTGCAAGTTCATGGTTCATGTATTGCTGAAGCCTGGCTTGGAGAATTTTGAGCATTACTTTACTAGCATGTGAGATGAGTGCAATTGTGTGATAGTTTGAGCATTCTTTGGCATTGCCTTTCTTTGGAACTGGAATGAAAACTGACCTTTTCCAGTCCTGTGGCCACTGCTGAGTTTTCCAAATTTGCTGGCATATTGAGTGCAGCACTTTCACAGCATCATCTTTCAGGATTTGAAACAGCTCCACTGGAATTCCATCACCTCCACTAGTTTTGTTCATAGTGATGCTTTCTAAGGCCCACTTGACTTCACATTCCAAGATGTCTGGCTCTAGATTAGTGATCACATCATCATGATTATCTGGGTCATGAAGATCTTTTTTGTACAGTTCTTCCATGTATTCTTGCCACCTCTTCTTAATATCTTCTGCTTCTGTTAGGTCCATACCATTTGTGTCCTTTATCGAGCCCATCTTTGCATGAAATGTTCCCTTGGTATCTCTAATTTTCTTGACGAGATCTCTAGTCTTTCCCATTCTGTTGTTTTCCTCTATTTCTTTGCATTGATTGCTGAAGAAGGCTTTCTTATCTCTTCTTGCTATTCTTTGGAACTCTGCATTCAGATGTTTATATCTTTCCTTTTCTCCTTTGCTTTTCGCTTCTCTTCTTTTCACAGCTATTTGATCCACATATACCAAAATTTTTACAGTATTAATTACTACTGTACTCTGTGATCATAGTTGAAGCTGCAGTTGGTTAAATCTATAGATGCAAAACTATGAATACAGATGAGTTTTATATATAGGTGGTTGAATATAAGTTATATTCAGATTTTAGACTGTATGTAAGGTTAGCGTCACTAAACAACACGTTGTTCAAGTCAACTGTATTTTGGATATTAACCCCTTATCAAATATATTGTTTGCAAATATTGTCTCTCATTCAGTTAAGCTTTTTAATTTGATATAGTCCCATATGTTTATTTTTGCTTTTGTTTCCCTTGCCTAAGGAGACAGATCCAAAAAAATTATTAAGACTAATGTCAAAAAGCATTCTACCATTAAACTTCTATGAGCTTCATGATTTCAGGTCTCATACTTAAGTCTTTAATCCATTTTGAGATATTTTTGTATGTAGTGTGAGAAAGTAGTCCAGATTGATTCTCTGGCATAGAGTTGCCCAGTTTCCCCATCACCATTTACTGAAGAGGTTCTTGCCTCCTTGGCTGTAGATTGATTGATTGTCTAAGTGTGGATTCACTTCTGGGCTTCTCTGTTCTATTGCAGAAAAGTTTCTTTCTCACTCATCTCAGAGGTCAATATAGTAGTAAGGGACATAGTTCCACACAGTCATTCAGGAAAGAAGTTGGTTTACCTATCTTCTAAAGCATCAGTGTCCTCTGCCATACTACCAAACCTGGCTGGTCCCAAGGGCGGTGGGGGTGGTGGCGGGAGGAGAAGGGGGGAACATTGGGAAATGGTGGAAAAGGGGGTAGTCAGGAACATTTGGGAGGTCCAGTGAGATTAGGAAACGTGGAGAGAGCTGCTCCTGACCACGTTAAGGTGGCAAGAACTCAGTAACACAGATACACACCAAGGGAAATGAGACAATATACTTTAACTGTACCTCAGAGGAAGAAGAACCAGATTAGGGTGGGGGAGATACTGGAGACAGGGAGAAGCAAATAGCAGGTCTATCTGCATTTCCTACTGGTTAAGCATGCGTTCTTTTTTGGTTCATAATTGAATTATGTATCTCTTCAAGTTAAACAATTCCTCTAGAAATTCAGATAGAAGATTTTGATTCAGAGACATTTGTTGCTAAAGTGACACTTCTTTATGATGTAAGTTAATCATAGCAACTTGTACTAGCTTTGATGATTCTGTGACTTATTGCAAGAGCTTTCTCACATTTGTATCTGCATGTGTTCAGTCGCTAAGTCAGCTCTGACTCTTTGCAACCCTGTGAATGGTAGGCCACGAGGCTCCTCTATTCATGGGACTTCCCAGGCAGGAATACTGCAGTGGGTTGCCATTTCCTTCTCCAGGGAATCTTTCCAACACAGGAATCAAACCCACATTTCTGCATCTCCATTGAAAGATGGATTCTTTACCACTGAGCCACCTGGGAAGCCCTTTCTATCATTTAAGCTGTCTTTATTTATATTTCCTGATGCGATGGTCAATGACATGTGGTGGTCAATTTTCTACTCATGTAACTAAATAAACAATCCTTTTTCATGTGCTGTAATAGCAGTTAAAAAAAAAAGACATTTATCTCTGTAGATACCTGTCACTAAGTTCAATAACTTGTAAATTTCTCAAATTCTCAAAATGGTTTAATATGCACTCTTCACAGCATATTTAAAATTAAATGAGCTCATGTACTAGCATTCATTGCCCAGGTTTTCCATTGCACCAACTCTGTCCTCTGCTGCTGCTAAGTCACTTCAGTTGTGTCCAATTCTGTGTGACCCCATAGATGGCAGCCCACCAGGCTCCTCCATCCCTGGGATTCTCCAGGCAAGAACACTGGAGTGGGTTGCCATTGCCTTCTCCAATGCATGAAAGTGAAAAGTGAAAATGAAGTCACTCAGTCGTGTCCGACTCTTAGAGACCCCATGGATTGCAGCCTACCAGGCTCCTCCATCCATGGGATTTTCCAGGCAAGAGTACTGGAATGGGGTGCCACTGCCTTTTCCAAACTCTGTCCTCAGATCTAGCAATTCTCATTGATCCAGGCATATTGCCTCTCAAGAGAGGTAGGGATAACAACAGATGTAATATTGATGAATCCTGAAGGACAATAGTTCATTTGACTTGTTCCTTACTGTTCCTGATAGCTGCTGCTGCTACTACTGCTAAGTCACTTCAGTCATGTCTGACTCTGTGCAACCCCATAGACGGCAGCCCATCAGGTTAAAAAATAATAATAATAAACTTGGAACTCAGCAATGCAATGGATTTAAAGTTACCTGACACAGCCTTGCTCTATGACCAGATCACAGAATACTTACAGAACCTCTCTTGGTTTCTGATTTTCAGAGCAGAACCAGATTTTTTACAGTACATTTCTTCTAGTATTTGAATATAAGACATACAGGTGGCTGGTTTAGTGCAATTATTCTAGAGCCAGACTACCTGAATTCAAATATTTCCTGTGCCACTTATTAGCTATATGACTTGGGCAAGTTTTGTGTCTATATGCTTCCATTTCTTCGTGTGAAATATGGAAATATATTAATACATAGTTCATAAAATCATTATGATGTTTAAATAAGTTACTATGTGTCTGTTTATTAAACAACTAGGACCTATTTTTTTCATTGGTTTACTTTATCTTCAAACCTAAGCCAAAAACTAAGAATGTAATTGACATTCACTCAACATCTTATCCTATTTTGGGAGACTATCCTTCTGGTTGGGCCCTGCTGAGCAGTACACAGTCTTCTTGCAATTCATGATGCATTTGAAATAGTACATATTCGTTGCCTAATTCTGGATTTTTTTTGTAATGGAATAAAAACATTTTAGAAGATTTATGTTCAAAATTTAATATCACACAGTGACCTGTATAAAGATAAGCATAACAGTTCTAATCACAATAGTCTATACTGGAAACAACCCAAACACTCATCATTTAGATAATAGAAAAGTAAATAAATGGCAGACTACTGCTTAGCTATGAAAGGAAACAATTTATACATGCAACATGCAATTTCATGAATGAATCTCAAAGCATTAAACTAAGCCCGGACTCATAGGTTACATACACTGTATTTCCATTTGTAGTATATTCTAGAAAAAGTATAACCAGGGTGACAAATCAGTAGTGGCCAAGGACTAGAGGTGGGAGAAGGGAATTGAGTGCAAGGGAAGGAGGGAAGTTTTGAAGATGATGAAAATTTTCCATATCATGATTGTGGTCATGATTATGTAGCTGTATACATTTTCAAAACTCATCAAAGTGTACAATTAAAAAGGGTGAATATAATATAAATGAAAGATTAGTAACTGAAAATTTTACTACTTTCTTTACACTTTGTATCTCAACTTTTAAGATTAGATAATCAGAAGCATACTTAAGAAGTATCTGCAAAAATATCTCCCTTCCTTAGTGCTGGAAGGTCTGGTCTACAGAGCAGCATCGCTGAGGCTTTTTAGAAACCCTGTCTCATGCCCCATCCTCTCCCTCCCCCTGTAGACCTCTGAGCCAGAATATCCAGGAGTGGCACCTAGAAATCCGAGTTTTTACAAGTTCTTTAGTTCATGTCAACATTTTAAAGCACTGATAGCTTATAAGAAAATGACGTATGGTCATTATTCCAGAAATAAATATACACTTATGGTATATTTAAGTCCCATATCTTTATTTCCCCAAATTCTAATATAAACAATAACTTTTTGGTTGATACATAGTTGCATTATAATGACATTTTACTGTTGCTATTGTACAATTGCTAAGTCATGTCCAACTCTTTGTGAGCCCATGGACTACAACACACCAGGCTTCCCTGTCCTTCACTATCTCCGTGACTTTGTTCAAACTCATGTCCACTGAGTTAGTGATGCAAGCCAACCATCTCATCCTCTGTTGCCCCCTTCTCTTGCCCTCTATCTTTCCCAGCATCAGGGTCTTTAAAAACTTAAGCTGAAAATCTAGCCTACATTGTGTTAGCAGTGCATTTAATAACACTGCTACAAGGCAATAACAGCTAAATTTCCAACTTCTCTGCCAAATGAGTAGGGAAAGTTGTCTTCCTCTGACCTCAGAGGAAAGCTGCAACCACATTTCACAAACACTAAAACGTTAAAAATAAAAATTTAATTGGTTTTAGAAATGTATATCTCTCATAAAAATCCCTTATCTATGATAAGAGGAAATAATTATTAACTGAAGAAAAGGTTAAAGTGAAACAAGAGAGTAATGAAAAGTGTGTATGCACTATGTTGGGAAATAAAAGGTACAAACCTAACAGATACTTTGTTACTTTTTTGGAGCTAGCCTTCCTTTGAACATTGATGTAACTTTGCCTGTGGCTATCTGAGAGGTCCACTTGTCTCCCAGGATGGAGAATAGCACATCAACCTTCTGGCCAGGGCCACTGCCACCTTCCCAGCATTGTTGCTGGATTTTGGAGGAAGTCCACACTAACTCTATGAACAGTTAAAATGTGTTTGGAATTTAAATGTATAAGCTGTCCATGAACTGTCTTCTAGAAGTTAGACTTTACTGTACTTCATTACACCAACTGACAATAGACTGGCATTCACAGAAATGAACTCATTCGACTTTTTAATTCTTTCTTCATTCAGATATCTTGACAGATTACAAAGGTATTAGCCAGGAAACCACACTGAAATAAGATTTAATCTCTGACTTGGGACAATGTACCTAACCGCCTCCAGATTCAGTTTCCTCACCTATAGAGAAGAGATTATAATGACCTTGAAACTATGGTCATTATGAAAAATCAACTGAGATAATGGGATATCTGCAATGGTTTGATTATTTTTATTATTTTTTAATAAAAGAGTCATGTCTGTGCTGAGCAGTGTATTCCCTAAGAAGAGAAGGGCATGCAATTAAAGTAAAACATGATCTTCCCCCTGAAGAGTTCCATGGTTCTCAAATGGGGGGTATTATTGCCATTATTGCCTCTTTAGGAATATTTTAAACCATGGTGAGTATTAATAGCTATTAAAATGACAGGGTGCTGCTGACACTGCATGCCTAGGGATTCTGAAGCTTCTAAATGCAAGGGGACCCCCATCTATCAACAAAAATATTATCTCACCCAAAATGCAAATGCCACCACTATAAACAGTCTAGCAGAGGAGACTGACAAATGAAATCGCTAATATAGTAACAGGAAAGTAAATGCTGTAATAGATGCAGGAAGAGCATCGTCGTCATCAGTAGCATCACCATCATTATAGTACAGTGACCACTATGCACAAACTGTCTTACAACATCATTTCATTTAATTCTTAAACCATAAGGGAGAGAATTATATATCGGTGCTCCAACTTTAATGTGTATAAGAATCAAATGGGGATCTTGTTAAAATGAAAATTCTGATTCAGTCCGTTTGGAGTGGAGCCTTTAGAACAAGTCATCAGCTGACCATACTGAATAGCATAAATACAGTAGCGTATTGAATGCATACAATTGTACCTACACTGATGGTGCTCTGCCCAGCCCCTGAGACACTTGTTAGCACTGTGGTGCTTCCCTGCTCTCCCACCCCCACCCCACCTCTACCCCTACCCAAGATTTACTCTGAACCCTTGTACCTGCCCTTCCCTTAGAAAGATGATTTAAGGCTCTGTAGAAACGCTTTGCCCAAACCCGTTTCAAGCTGGGAGTGCCTGAAAGTTTAGATCTCCCTGGAATAAACTTCAATGAAGAACTGATTAGCATAAGAGCAGGAAAACCCACTTTCTTTGCCAAGTCAGGGCAGACTCTGAGGCATCACTTCATAAACTGAGTCCTCTTATAGGACTGAGCTAAAGTTCCTCCCTTCTAGACTTTGCCTAAAATCACACCCTCACTTGCCTTTTCCCCACCCCACTTCTGTTCCTGCCTATGAAGTTTTTCATGTAAACACTTCCTTAATAAATCTCTTGCGCATGGAGCGTCCCCTCAGTTTCTGCCTCTGGGGAACCCAATTCTGACATGTCCTCAGCTCCTCTCTTTTCCTCTATTCATACATCCTTTTGGCTCCTCCTTCAAATTACATCCCCAACTTACCTTCGTTGGAGTAGCCCAGTTTCCATGAAACTGACCTTGGACATAGGTTTCGGAAATTGTGTAGAAAGCTTTGAACTCCTACCTGAAATTGTAAAGCCTTAAAATGAAAAATTCACTGGGCTTTTAGGATAGTCATTCAGAGTAGCAAAGCTTAGGCACATCACAACATCTGTAATAGAATTTTGCTTATAAAGTTATTAGGGAAGAAAAGTGTAAGTCTAGCTGAAAATATGCTTCTTCTAAAAGCTAGCTTTTATTTTATGGGAGAGGCAATAATACATCATAATGCATACCTCGATGTGCAGAGGCATAAAATGAAGAGTTAAAAAAGTTTAACAAGACACATGAAGAAGAATGGCACACTGTGTTACAGAAAACATACAGATGAATCTGTGAAAATAAGGAGGGTGCAAGCAAATTCTAGGGAGCACAGGTTAAGAATCATACTCTAAATACCTGCTAGCCTTCTAGATCACTGATGAGAGGACAGAGGAGAGTGGATGGATCAGTCTGGATGGCAGACAAGATTTTGTGCTATTTGGACACATTAAGATTGTTCAAGGTAATTTTAAATGACTTAAATATCAGAGAGCAAATGAGAAGCATGGTTACAGGTTGACCTTCCTCTCTGGATAAAGGTCAAGTTATATTGCTTGAAAGATCATCTGACTTGAACTGTGAAATGGTGTATTTTCATTTTATTCAGAACTTATTCATGTGTCAAATTTTAGAAAATGGTATAAAGATGTTGGGAAAAAATCTTGAACTACTTGATATATATGTTTCATATTTAAAAATGTAAAAACCAGTGAAATTCACATTCTCAAAGAGTTGTAAACATTTAGAAGGTAGGATATGAAGCGTTTCATCTAACCTATCAAGACGATCTGAGACAATGTTAGTTTAGATGCACGACTATTTGCTCTAGCATTTTCATGGTATACTCTGGGTTCCATTGTGGGCATTTGGGGTATAAATTCATTTTTCATTCATTTTCTTCACTTTTTACACATATAATTTAATACAATTTTAGAGACCTCATTATGTTATCATTTTGCCCTCTCTGCTCCGTTTTTTAAATGTTACATCTTTTCTCTTTGAATACAGGTAAACCAAATAATAATGAGCTTGTCAGTCTTCTGATTGACATGTATCTAATGTCTTATTTTAACTAGATCTGAATCAGTGAAACAATTCTAATAAAGCATGTATGGTAAATGCGATAAATAGGCTCATTTTAGTAGAGGAAACTTGGAAATGGAGTTCATTTACTCATCACCTGGTTTCCTTGTGCTACATCTCAGGCACATCACCACACCCACAGCAGTACTTATTCTCATTGATATAATTCCTTCTCGGATCAGATTATGGAGGGGGGGTTTGGCATATTGGATTCTCAGATATAAAAGCACACAGCACATAGTTTTATAAACTGGAGTCTTTTACTTACTTTTGGAGGACTATGTCGCTCTACAAATTTCAAAGACTTGAGAGTCCTAATGCTTAATTTAACTGCAAGATACACGTGTATGTGTTTGTGTGCTAAGTCACTCAGTCATAGCTGACTCTTTGTAACCCCATGGGCTGTAGCCCACCAGGCTCCTCTGTCCATGGGATTTGCCAGGCAAGAATATTGGAGTGATCTGCCATTTCCTACTTCAGGGGATCTTCCAGACCTGGGGATCGAATCTCTGTCTCTTGCATTAGCAGGAGGATTCTTGATCACTGTGCCAGCTGGGAAGCACAAGATATGTGGGTGTTATAGAATGCCAGGTCCACTAGGGCCTGGATCTTTGTCGGTTTTTTCATTGATGAATGTACTTAGAGCAGTCCTTAGCTCCTCGTAGGATGCACACAAACACACACACATAAAGAGTGCAAGTAAATATATCACAAAAAGGAAGATCTGCTCTCCCAAGGTAGGACTGTGTTGTATTAACTTAGTGTTTTTATATTTCCTTGCTATCTGTGTGACTTAGCTCATATCTCTGTATCTCATATCATTAAAAGATAAAAGGCCCCTATTGCACAATTCTTTTAAAGTACTTTGAGTAAAAATGAAATATTTAGATGCCTTTTCTTATCTCCTTCTATTCAAAACAAAAGAAAGACAACTTGTGCTGACCGAGCGTCTGTTACATGCCATGCACAGTGTTCAATGTGTTAAACAGTGATCATATTAAACAAGGCAGACTGGAGTTGGTCTAATGTGACTGGACTCTGCCCTCCCTTTATCTTCATAACAAAGCTGTCAGCAGTTGGGACAGCTGCAAACAAGATTGCTACAGGGTAGCCATGAATCTATTTAAGAATCAAGACTAACTTGATAGATGAAAGGGATTCTTTCTGCCAGATCCTGCTAGAAAAGCAGAGACTATCCTTTAATATTACTGATGCTGGACTTCTTTATTCTACAAAAGGATACCCAGTTCCCCTTCATGTGATTGCTAAGAATAAGGTATGCCAACTTTTTAGTATAGCTCTAGTATGCTAAATCGGAAATAACTCTCCTTCTGAACAGAACTTTGGGAGCTTTGCAACACTGATGGAGCCCTGCACCACTGCAGAAGGTTAGAGTTCCACGTGTAGAGAAGGCATTGTGGAAATAATTCAGGGGTTAGAGCCAAACACATATAGATATGAATTCCAATTCTACAATTTGCTAGCTAAACTTAGCCATGCCTTACTTTATTTATGAAGTAGTGAATGTTTTTCAGGACTAGTTTAAGAATTAGAGAAATCATGGGCAGTTCCTTTGAATAGAGTACATACTTAATGTACTCTAATGTACTGTAATGACTGGAAGAGGATAAAGGTAGGAAATCGTAATTGTGAATCTTTGGCTGTGCATTGCCCACTTGACCGTGTGTACAAGATAAGGAAATTTGGACAGTGCCTTCAACTCATAACTCCTATTTAATGCCTACCTTTTCTTCAAGGAGGGGCTTCTCAGGTGGCACATTGGTAAGGAGTCATCTGCTTCCTGCCAATGGATGAGACTCAGGAGACATAGCTTTGATCCTTGGGTCAGGAAGATCCCCTGGAGTAATAAATAGCAACCCACTCCAGTATTCTTGCCTGGGAAATCCCAAGGACAGAAGAGTCTGGCGGGCTACAGTCCAAGAGTTGCAACGAGTTGGACATGACTGAGCCCAGACATTTCTTTCAAGGCTCTGGCTTTGCCACCCCACACTGATCGCCTGCAACATCAGTAGGCTTTCCTGTAGTATAAACTGCATGCAACATGTCAGGAAGCCTGTGTTAAATATAGATTTTGCTGTTTACCATATGACCTTGGTTGGGCAAGTCAGTTCAAGTTTCTGAGTGTCAAGTTTCTTTTTATTAAAAATTATTGTGAGCTTGTATTGAGGATTAAAAACAATAAAAATGAAAGGTGTGACAGACCTTAAAATGCTTAATAGATTGTCTCAGTTATTCATGGCTGTGTAACAAATCACCACAAAAAAAGTCATGAGTTAAAACAATAATGATATATTATTTCTTGCAGTTCCAAAGTCTAGGCTGAGATCAACTGTGGAGTTCTTCAGCTCAAAGTGATGTCTGGGGCTGGCTCCTTCCTTCACTCACCAGTCTGATGCCTTAGCTAATGTAAAGGACCAAAATTTGCCACCCAAAGTGTGTCTCTTTGGCATGAGAATTAATTTAGGCTGATTTCTTTTTTTTTTTTTTTAAGAAACAGAAGACTGGGAAAGTCTTTTTTTCTTTCATCCTCCCTCTCAGCTGAAGATTTAAGAATTTAGATGAAGGCTTTCTTGGTGGCTCAGACAGTAAAGAATCTGCCTGCAATGCAGGAGACCCGGGTTTGATCCTAGGTCAGGAAGATCCCCCTGAAGAAGGGAATGGCAAACCACTCCAGTATTCTTGCCTGGAGAATTCCATGAATAGAGGAGCCTGGTGGGCTACAGTGCCTAGTCTCACAAACAGCAGTACACAAATGAACAACTAACACAAACACACCTGTTCTGGGACAGAGCTATCCCGAAGATACCTACAAAGAATAAGGGCTAGTTGCGGTGGAGGAGAGACCAGAGTCCACTCTCATTGTTTTTGCATGGCCCAATAAACATTTGTTTACCAAACAGTTTTATTTTCTATCTCCCTATGAATTGTCTTTGCCCCCTCTGAAGTCCCTAAATGACTACTCCCAAGATTCTCTTTGTCTTTAGCTGAAGATGATGTTTAAAATGAGGATTCTGGCCATATGGGTGAGTTACCCAGTTTTTCTGGGTCTCTCTCATGTGTATATGTTATTAAACTTGTGTTTACTTGTCTCCTATTAATCTGTCTCATGTCAATTTAACACTTAGGCCAGCCAGAAGAACCTAGAAGGGTAGAGGAGAATTTCTTCCTCCCTGACACTGGCATGGCTGAAATAGGTGGGGCCTAACTGGAAGGGGGATATATTTATTACCATGAATCTTCTCTGGTAGGGTAGCCGGCCATTTTACCTGGTCTTAAAGAGGCTCTTCCAAGAGAACAAGCTTCAAGCCTCTGCTTGCATCAAGCTTGATAAAGTTCAATCAGTCACAGGGCTGGTCTCACAGCCCCTGTGTGAGGTGACTACACAAGAACATGGCCACTGGGAAGTGTGGGCCATTGGGGGCCCCCAGTGTGACACACCAGGGTAAGTCTACCACACCGGTGTAAACAGTCATTGATATTCTCACCCCACTTCTGCTACTTTTTGGCACTGCTTTGCTTTTCTTTTTGGTGGAGGGAGAGGAACGTGTGTTATATATATTCTGTCATTATATTGTTCCAAGGAGATTACAAACTGCTTGGTGGCAGTCACTATCCTCTAGGGTTATTTTGTGTTCTCACAAAGATAATATTGTAGTATGTTGACTTTGGAGCCTCTGCACACTAGGTCCAAATCCTTCCTGAATCTGCCACTTATCAATTATGTAGTCTTAGGTAGGTTACATAGCATCTCTAAGCCTCAGTTTCCTCATGTGCAAAATGGAATAATAATAATTTCTTTCCTCACATGATCATATGAGAATTAAATGAGCTACTACAAGGGGAAAAAAGAAGCTTCCAATCCAGAATAAACTTTTGTTGTCGCTCTTATTCACGTCTCCAAAACATGTTTGATTCTGCAACCCTATGGACCACAGCACGCCAGGCTTCCCTGTCCTTCACCATCTCCCAGAGTTTACCCAAGGTCATATCCATTCATTAGCTTTTCAATGATAATACTTTTGCATAACTATCTTAACACATATTTAACTGTGTTAAATAAACTTTAAATGTTAATGTTATGATATTTTATCGATCTAAAGATAGCCTGGTGCACTGGTTTAAATTGTGTCTGATTTCTCATCCCTGAACCCCACCCTAACACCTCGTGAAAGGATAAATTTCTTGAGTAATTAATATGGAAATATTTTACACCCTCAAAAATTGTGAGAAGCGTTTACAAATGAAATGAAATAAATTCTGCATTTTGACATTACATTCTGACAATTAAGTTAAGGCTTTAATATTTTTGTTCACCACTTTTCCCAATTGAAAAAGGAGGAAACAACACTCTGATTTCTCCTCAGATTGTGTGAATCTGTCACTATTTTTTTTAAAAAGGAGGAAACTGTTTTGGTTATATCCTAATCTTTAGAATTTGAGTAGCCTTATTCAATAACGTTCAGCTAAATATGTGTTAAAATAGTTATACAAAAGTATTATAATTGAGAAGCTAATGACATCTTTTGAAACTTTTTTGTAGACTTTACTTGCCTGTAATGCTCCATGATACAAAGTTAACAAAAATATTTTGACTTTGTTTACATGTAAAAATCTTAGTGTGTATGTTGAGACCTAAAGGCACTCTCTGAATTATATTCAGGTTATTCCTGCCAGTATGCTGCCCTCTCTAGAATTTAACAGAATTACTTTTGAACAAGGGATATAGCTGGCAGCATGGAACAATCGATTTTCTTCTCACATTCTCTCTTTTCCACCCAATGAATTTTACTGCCTATGGGCAGCAACAGTTGTACCCTCTAATTCACTCCACTATTCTCTTCACACCCACAAACAAAAGTCTACTGACAAAGAAAATAGCTTCTTTTAGGAGAAAGATAGGTGAGGTTAGAACACAAAGGATCAGGACAATTAAGAAATTTAAATATTAGATAAATTTGTTTAGCAAACTAGCTTAATTAACTTTTGGTACACCATATGTATTTGAAAAACTTTAAAGTATTAATTTTCTGTTTTGCATTAAGAACTATTAAATTCTCCATAGATTTTTCAAGTCCATGTAAAGTACAAATTAGTTAGCAAACACGTTTGCCCTCCTTGACTTTTTAATGAACCTATATTGCCAGTCATTTGCTGTAAGCGCACTTCCTTTTATTTTTTTCTCTTGATCCAAGCATTTTCTTTAAGACATATGCTTTCTACAGGAAAAATAACATATATGTATTTTAGTGTTCAATGTATATTCAAATGATTCATGTATTGCTTGAGGGGGCAGAAGATCAGATGGAAAGTGTTAAGAAAGAGGAAAGATACAATTTTTTCTAGTAAAGTAAGCATGAAAGAGAAGGAAAATGATGAAACAGATTGTTTCTATTTTTCTCATTGATCTAGGAAAATGGAAGTGTGTTCAAATTGCCTAGACCTATGTTTTAAAATGGGAAAAAATGGTACAAATCAGAAAATTGCTTGTCTTCCTCCAAAAAAATGCATTTTTTAACCATTATTGATGTAGTATATATAATTAGATGATGCTATTTTTTTCCTTTATCAAGCATTTATTCGGTATGTCCTATATGCTTGACATACAACCCTTCAAATATCTTAAAACCTGGTGTGACAGAGAAATGTGAATGAATGAGTGTAAAAGCAGTTACAAACTTTGTGATAAGTGTCTGTGCTTTGTGATGGGGAGATGGACATCAGAGAATTGTCATAAAAACATTTATAAAGGAAAAAGTACTTTTAAATTCAAAGGTAGCCACTAAAAACCCACAATGATTAAGGAATTCTTTTAGCTTAAAAATGTTAAGCAAAAGAGAAATTTGAGTTAACCAAAGATAAAGCAAATGATAATTTTCCTCCAAGTGAAGTCAAGCTTTATCATATTAAGGATAATTGAAAATATTTTTCATGCATTTATCAAAGACTGTTTGAAATTTTATCAGGAAATATTTTCTAATTTTGTAGAGAAAAAAAAGTAACAGAACCCCCAACTTGGTGCCTATGGGCTTCCTTGGTGGCTCAGATGGTAAAGAATCTGCCTACCATGCAGGAGACCTGCGTTCGATCCCTGGGTGGGGAAGTTCCCCTGGAGAAGGGAATGGCACTCCACTCCAGTATTCTTGCCTGGAGAATTCTCTGGACAGAGAAGCCTGGCAAGCTGCAGTCCATGGGGTCGCAAAGAGTTGGACATGACTGAGTGACTAACACTTCCACTTTGAATTTAGTGCCTGTTTATTCATTAAACAAATACTCATGTGACTTCTGCTGTATATCACCTGCTGCTGCTAAGTCGCTTCAGTCGTGTCCGATTCTGTGCGACCCCATAGATGGCAGCCCACCGGGCTCCCCACTCCCTCGGATTCTCCAGGCAAGAACACTGGAGTGAGTTGCCATTGCCTTCTCCAATGCATGAAAGTGAAAAGTGAAAGTGAAGTCACTCAGTCATGTCCGACTCTTAGCGACCCTGTGAACTGCAGCCCACCAGGCTCCTCCATCCATGGGATTTTCCAGGCAAGAGTACTGGAGTGGGGTGCCATTGCCTTCTCCGTGTATATCACCTACCACATGAATTATTGGGAATAAAATGTTAAGAAAGAAACTAGAGTCCCTGACCTCATGGAACTTAACCGTGAACGTGAACCAAATGTTAACCTCAAGTCTTCTGTGGTCTCTTTATGAAATCAAATAATACAGGCCAAGAAAACTCCCGTGCTTCATAAAGTGTGCAAGCTGTTTTATCAGCTTTCTGGAGAAGTCCTAATATTGTCAGGGAGCACATTTGCATTTAATATCTACTTAACTCAGGTCATATTGTTTTCTGTTTTGACTTTAAGAAGAAAATGTGATTGGTAATAACAATAAAATGGGCACAGTTATTTAGCAGGGAATGTTTATGCCAAGAAAATTACAGAGGCAGATTAAGATTTGCAAAGAGATGGCGTTTTTCCAGTAATTGCTCTCTGGATGTCTGTGCAGCAGGTTTGATTCAGGGCCGGCTGCCATTTGAGAGCTTCTTTCCCTTGCAAAGAGAGGTCTTCTGCATCACCTAATGATGTTTTATCTGCTCTTCTGTGGTTTCACTTAACTACCATAGCAACACTACCAGTGCCAGCCCACACCGCCATCAACATTCCGGGGAAGGCTTGTCTTGCCTTCACAAGACCGCTGCCACATCTGCTGTGGAGCTTTTCCAATTCATCAGATGTGTATTTTTAAAAAATGCTCTCCCAGGGAAGAAAAATAAGTATTTGGGAGAGGGTTATGGTATTTTTCAGCCTACTGTGCAAGTTTTGATTGCTTTATCACAGGGGCATTTCCAGGCTTTGTGGGGCCTAAAACAAATTACAGGAAGGAACACTCTTTTTTAAAAAATTCCAAATTATATATTCAGAATTAGATACAAAAGTGAATATTAGAATTTAAAAGATCACATCACGTTAAATACATCTCTCATACAAGAGAGCTGATATACACCCAAGGTATCACAAAATCCAGGAAGGTAAGCTTGCATTGTTTTAATTGACACATTTCTATAATAGCTTTTCCCTCTAATTTCCTATGTATATACTCATTGATTTCCTCTTTATGGAGGACTTTATAAGATAATTTTCTGTAGCAAGATTAGAAAGATAACTCAGTCTTTCCACTACCATGGTGATGAAAATCAATTTTTTTTTTTTTTTTTTTTTTTACTATTGACAGTCTAAAATAGCTTCTAGCTTCACAGCTCATTATTGGTTATGACATGTAATTTTTAGAACCTTTGCAAAATTTTGGAAATCCTCAATCAAGTTCACTTCACATATGAGCTGTCAGATTTAGAAGAATATTTCACAGACTGATTGCGGGTCTGAATATTTTGAATTTTCTCCTCAACTGCTCACATTGTTCTTGCCTGGGAAATTCCTTGGCCAGAGGAGCCTGGAGGGTACCGTATATGGGGTCCCAAAGCACTTGGAAATGGCTTAACAAGTAAAAAACAGCAACAACTCACATTGTTACAGTGTCAAGCACCAGAGGATACCATCTTATCACAGTACAGTATCTGACCCTGCACCGTTTAGTCAGGAGCTTAATAGTTCACTCTGATGGGAGGTCAGAGTATTCCAGGCCTGAAAGCTATAACTTAACCATCTATGGAAATGACTGAAAATTACCTTAAAAATGTTCCTTCTAAATTTACTTAAAATATTTCCAAGTTAACTGCCCCATGCTGCTGCTGCTGCTGCTGTCGCTTCAGTCATGTCCAACTCTGTGCGACCCCATAGATGGCAGCCCACCAGTCTCCCCCACCCCTGGGATTCTCCAGGCAAGAACACTGGAGTGGGGTGCCATTTCTTCTCTGTAACTGCCCCATAGGCTGATGCAAAAAAATACCTAAGGCTACTTCATTGCCACCTGACCAAAGGAAAATATAATAGACAGATAAGTTGATATAGAAGGCAACAATGGTCTTAACTGACAGCAATTAAAATATTTTAATTTTGCCAGACCACTGAGGATTCCCGACCCTTGAGCTCTGTTAGTTTCCCAGAGAATCTGTTTCTGCTTGTGATGCATACACTAGACCTGTGCACACCCTCCCTTAGACTCTGTCTGGTCCAAAAGAAAGTCACCATCTCACAAGGTTTAGTTAACATTCCTCTCAGGCATCCTCACTCCATCCTGCCTTCATTTCCTTTAGCCCAGTCACTTCTTTATCAGACCAAAGACTGATTGATCATAAGACAAATAAGACTTAGAGGCTGAAAAGATGCGCATCTATCATTTGGACCCTCGCCAACGCTCTGATCTATGTTCTTGAGTATTAAGGCTTTCCAAAAATTATCTTGCAGAATAGGCTGAGCTTACATCTCTGAGATTTCAGATGTATTTCTTCCTTTATATTTTATTTTTGTAGAAGACACATACAGAACTGAGATGTACAGTGAATATGAAAGAGAATGAGTGCCAGTGACTTCAGTGGATATTGATCAAAACTTTTTTTTTTTTTTTTTTGCTGTGTGTGGTGGTAAAATTCCTCAGTGAAGTGCTGCCAACATTTGCTCAGCACAGTCTCTAAAACATTAAATGAAACATAATACTACCTTATCACCGAGTGAATTGAACATGCAGAAGATGGTGAGAAGCGTTCATTAAACTGTACAAATGGACTATTAGTTTATTCTCTCCTCTAGTTTTCTACCATCAAAAGCCAAGGGAGAAAGATACTAATATGATGATACCATAGCATCCACTGACAGCACAGTAATTGTTTCATTCTGAGCATTTTGAAAAAGAAACCCTGTTTTTCAGGCTTATACTTCAGCCACATAGCTTTAATTGTCTGAAGTGTAGAGTAAGACTTAACAAGATAGATGTGAAACAGTATACTATTTTTTGTGCCTAGTATGAATGCTTTAGGTGGTTTTTATGTTCACATGTAATAATGTCATATTTTAAACGAATGTCACCACTTTCCTTGGCACATTTTACAATCACTCTAGAAAGCATTGAATGCTTAATTATTAGAAAGCCAACAATGAGGAGAGTGGAAAGTGAGTTATGTAAATCAGAGAGGAAGAAATTTTTCTCTGCCCTTCTGGGTTCTTTTGGCTGGTCTGAAAATTAAACTGACGCAAGTTAGATTAATAGGAAAAAATTACATCAAAGTTTAACAACACATACACGTGGGAGAATATACATGGGAGGGCTCAGAAAATAGGATCTCACCAAGATGGCTGAGACCCTCACCTCCAATATCATCTTAAGTTAAAGTCAAAAGAGGATTTAGAGTAATGGTTTGGGACTTCAAAGGGGAAGAAGACAATGTACATGGAGATGGAAAACCAAATGCTTTGGTGAACAAAGATTTGCTGGCCTTGCAGAGACAGTAATACACAGAGAGGAATTTTGAAGGTCTTTGCCAGTTTCCCCACTAACTACACACCTCGTTCCTGCTGTAGTTATCCGTGGTAATACTGTCTTCCTAGGACTTCTGTCCATGTTCTTTTAAACAATTAAGGGAGAGGTCCAAGATTCTCCCCACGTCTTTGCATTATTGATTGTTCTTAGTGGGAATAATCTGCATGACAAAGAGACATTTTGAAGTAGTGAATTTTGTTCCCCTACAGGGATATCATAAACCAGAACTCAATGTGTATCCTAGCGCCTCTATGTTGTAGTTGACCAATCAATCCCTAAAACTATACAGCTTTTATATCCATAAATATGTCTTGTTAAGTCTGGAAATATAAAATATTTTAAATTGATACTGTTATGAAAAACAAGTGTTACAGAGTGATAGAACTAACTCTAAACTCTATTTTTGTTTGTTGTACAATTTGTTTAAACTGGAAAAGATTTAATGTCCAACCTACTTATATATAGGTGAAAAAACTGAAATCTAAGGAAGTTAAGTGACTTGTCCTAAACCTGCTAGTGATAGTCAGGGCTAAATTCCAGGTCTGCTTATCACACCAAGGTTTTTTTCCTTTGAAATGTATTTTTCTATCAAATTTACATTGATGACTAATTTTATGTGATGTAACAGTCAGCTTATAAATTACACTAGGCAGTGTTCATGATTTTCTTAGACATTCTTGTTTTAAGATGGTACCTTATTCTCTTTTGCTCATAATAGATGAATATAGAAATTCCAGCTCTTAAAAAAATAAGATTATGTGCTTGAAATGTTTCATAAATGCCTGTATAAATTCCCTGCTTATTTTTGTGCTGCAAGTATTGGTTTGCTACTGTTGCTATAATTAATCGTCACAAAAAGTGACTTAAAACAAGACACATTTATTAGTTACAGTTCTATGGATCAAAACCGTCAATGGGTCTTACAAGCTAAAATTAATATAGTGCCAGAGCTGTGTTCTTCCTGAAAGTCTTGAGTAGAGTTCATTCACTCATCTTTCCCATTTTTGCAAGCCACCACATTCAATGGCTCATGGTTTCTTTCTCCATCAACATAACATCTTCCAGTCTCTCTTTGTCCCCAACTCTTCTCACAACCTCTCTAAAAAGGCCCTTGTGGTTGCATTAGACCCAGATGGATAATTTCACTCCCCATCTCAAAATCCTCAATTTAATCACATCTACAAAGTTTCTTCTGTGTATTCCTGCCACCTCTTCTTAATATCTTCTTCTTCTGTTAGGTCCATACCATTTCTGTCCTTTATTGTGCTCATCTTATCATGAAATGTTCCCTTGGTATCTCTAATTTTCTTGAAGAGATCTCCAGTCTTTCCCATTCTATTGTTTTCCTCTATTTCTTTGCATTGATCACTTAAGAAGGCTTTCTTATCTCTTCTTGCTATTCTTTGGAACTTTTCATTCAAATAGGTATATCTTTCCTTTTCTCCTTTGCCTTTAGCTTCTCTTCTTTTCTCAGCTATTTGTAAGGCCTCCTCAGACAACCATTTTGCTTTTCTGCATTTCTTTTCCATGGGGATGGTCTTGATCACTGCCTTCTATAAAATGGCATGAACCTCCGTCCATAGTTCTTCAGGCACTGTCTATCAGATCCAATCCCTTGAATCTGTCACTTCCACTGTATAATCATAAGGGATTTGATTTAGGTCATACCTGAATGGTCTAGTGGTTTTCCCTACTCTTTTCAAGTCTGAATTTGGCAATAAGGAGTTTATGATCTGACCCACAGTCAGCTTCCAGTCTTGTTTTTGCTGACTGTATAGAGCTTCATCTTTGGCTGCAAAGAATATAATCAATCTGATTTCGGTGTTGACCATCTGGTGATGTCCACGTGTAGAGTCTTCTCTTGTGCTGTTGGAAGAGGGTGTTTGCTATGACCAATGCATTCTCTTGGCAAAACTCTATTTGCCTTTGACTTGCTTCATTTTGTACCCCAAGGCCAAATTTGCCTGTTACTCCAGGTATCTCTTGACTTCCGACTTTTGCATTCCAGTCCCCTATAATGAAAAGGACATCTTTTTTGGGTGTTAGTTCTAGAAGGTCTTGTAGGTATTCATAGAAATGTTCCACTTCAGCTTTTTCAGCATTACTGGTCAGGGCATAGACTTGGATTACTGTGATATTGAATGGTTTGCCTTGGAAACGAACAGTTGATTCCTCCAGCTTCATTATTCTTTCTCAGTATTGCTTTGGCTATTCAGAGTCTTTTGTGTTTCCATACAAATTGTGGAAAAAATTTTTCTAGTTAAGTGAAAAATGACATTGGTAGTTTGATAAGGATTGCTTTGAATCTGTAGATTGCTTTGGATCATATAGTCATTTTCACAATATTGTCTTCCAATCCAAGAACATAATATCTATGTGTCATCTTTGATTTCTTTCATCAGTATCTTATACTTTTCTACATACAAAAGAGAGGTCTTTTATCTCTTAAGGTGGGTTTATTCCTAAGTATTTTATTCTTTTTTTTTTCTGCAGTGGTGAATGGGATTGTTTCCTTAATTTCTCTTTTTGATTGTTCATTGTTAGTGTATAGGAATACAAGGGATTTCTGACTATCAACTATATATCCTGCTGCTAAGTCGCTTCAGTCATGTCCAACTCTGTGCGACCCCATAGACGGCAGCCCACCAGGCTCCCCCGTCCTTGGGATTCTCCAGGCAAGAACACTGGAGTGGGTTGCCATTTCCTTCTCCAATGCATGAAAGTGAAAAGTGAAAGTGAAGTTGCTCAATCGTGTCCGACTCTTAGTGACCCCATGGACTGCAGCCCACCAGGCTCCTCCATCCATGGGATTTTCCAGGCAAGAGCACTGGAGTGGGGTGCCATTGCCTTCTCCATATATCCTGCTACTTTACTAAATTGATCGATTAGTTCTAGTGATTTTCTAGTGGTGTCTTTAGGGTTTTCTATGTGTAGTATCATGTCATCTGCAAACAGTGAGAGTTTTGCTTCTTCATTTTCCTGTCATTATTAATATTGCCCCAGTTCTTAGAAATTCTCTCAATGCTAAGAGGAAAAGAGATAATAATGATTCTCATTGGATATGTTTTCCTCTTTGCTTGACAGACATAGTCCTTGATATTTTACAAACCTTGAACCCCACAACAATCAGATGGTTTTATTATGCATATCTTACACATGAAAAAATGAGGTTCAAAAAACCTCAATTTGAGCAACATTACCTGAATAGGAAGTGGCAAAGGTCAGAATCAGACATCAATAACAAATTATCCCCTTCTCTTCCAGTTTTCTGAAGTCTTCATCACAAGGTCCATTCTGTCCTAACCTGTTTTCCAAACACAGTTCTTCAGTTCTCAGTTCTGGATTCACCTTTAGGCTTTTGCACAAGCAATTCAGAGTTAATTCATTTCATTCAACCTTTTTGTATGCAAACTTCAGAAATAACAACAATAGCAACAACAATTAAAACTTCAAAAGTTTGAAGAATAGTGATAAAAAGAGAAAACAAGCCAACCAACAAACAAGACATCTGTAAACAGTGCTATTGGATTTAGGAACCACAGGAAGCAGATGGAAAATGTTGAAACATTTCTAGAGACAGAGCAAAAAAAATCCTCTATTAAACGGAAGAGGGGTTTAGGATTCTAGTCTTAGATCACAAATGAAACAAAAACAATTATAGGAAAACACAAATGTTTGTGAGTAAAAATATGTCCAGAAATTCCTTGACTTATTAAATGGCATTACCTTGGGAAGTACATAGTTTTGTTAAGTATTTTGAATAGAAGGTGCTAGCCCTCTAAAGTCTCTTGACCTTATAAGGGAACTATGCATGTAATCAAAAAAAAAAGTAAAATAAAATATTGTTGCCATGTTTATTGATAAACAAAACTAGGAAAAAATAAAATGAACATTTGAATAATGGCCTTTAATATAGGAGAGCTTTTAAAAATGTTTTCCTCTCTTCTTATTCTTTTATATTTTCTTCTGCTGATTAAAAATTTTGCTCTTTTATATAAGGAATGTTTCCTTTCTTTTATTAATTGAGCTATTTTCTAGTGTTGAATTTTTTCCTTTTAATTACTTTGTAAGAGAAAGTATTGCAAGGATATACATGGACTATCCATCTTTAGTAAAAACTAATAGAAGATTCTCTTAAATTTTTGCATGTGCTAGGACTCTGAGTCTTCTAATCTTACTTTCATGCTTTCCCTTGGTGATTTTATATTAAATAGTGAGTTTACTAACATCTGTTAAAATGGTGATAGCCAAACCTACAACTCCAGAGATCCTACTCCTGAGCATTTTTCTAATCACCTATTGTACTTGCCCACTTGGACCACTTGAATGTCCCTAGTCATCTTAATTTCCACATGTCCCAAACTAAAACCATCTCTCTTCATCACAAATCTGGCCCTCCTATAGATAGTTGCCAATCTCCCATTCTACCAACAGAAATTCCAGGGTCACCCAGATGGTTCCTTCATACTCAGAGTTTAACTGGTTGCCAAATCTTAAACATTTCTCATGCGCTTCTCCTTGTCTCTGTTTCTTCTCTTCATTTACATTATCTCTATGTCCAGACTCTGAATTCCTTTCAAATCATTATCCCTCCATCATTAAGCAGTTTCTTAAAACTAGTGTCCTTCCTTGGCTTGCCCTAGCTTTCAACATAAGCTTAATAATCATGATGGTTGCCATTTTATGTTTATTACATGTCATATGCATGTCTAGAATACTAGACACTTGATGTATTAGTACATATCTTTGCATTACTTCTCATCTGTCATCAATCTTGTAAGACTGATGTTACTCTAATTTTACATATGGAGAAGTTGAGGTTAGGAAAGCTTAACTAACTGGCCCAAGGCTAGTGAGCCCAGTTAGTGGTTAGCTGGGGCTCAGTTGTAGGATGGCTTGGCAGCAAAGCCTTGTATTCCACTGGTGTGGTGTTTAGCCACTCAGTCATGTATGACTCTTTGTGACCCCATAAAGTATATAGCCCACTAGGCTCCTCTGCCCATAGCATTCTCCAGGCAAGAATACTGGAGTGTGTTGCCATTTCCTTCTCTGTATTCCTCTGGACCTGTTGCTAAATTAAAATTCACAAAATTAGCACCTGGGCTTTTCATAATCTGTAGCAATCAATTGTTGAGCCTCCCTAGCTTGGGTAGTTGCTTCAGCAAGACCAAGATATTTGAATTGCCTTTTTCTTTCTCTCTTCTCTATTTTAAAATTTCATACATATGCACCTTTTTAAAAATTACTCGAGAATACATTCAAGTTATTTTAAAAATTCAAATAAAGGAGAAGTAATTAGACTAAATGATCCCTCCTCTACAGTCTCAGTCTTCTCCCAAGAGACCTAATCATTCTCACACTTCAGTCTTGACTGTGAATTCATTTAGTCTAAAGACTTGGATCTTGTCTGCTCTGGGAGGTTTCCTTCTAGTATTTCTCTTTATTGATTTTGCTCTTTACCTCTGGAACCGATGTAGAGCAATCTTTGTGCCACAGATTACTCTGGCATCTGGTAAAGCTTATGGAACTACACTTAAAAGTGTACAGTTATAGGATTATAAAGAAAATCAATTATATTAAAATTCAGTTATCAAAATAGTAAAAAGCATAATATAGTAATATAATTCTTTGTGAAGGCATCAGTAAAATGATCTAGCAACACATTTAATAGATATCTAAATTCTGAAGTAATGATAGGCATAAATTACACTTTGAGATACCTGCAGCAATGTCTGCTGTCATGTAAAAATATCCGTACTTTCTGTTGATGATAAATTCACATGTACTCCCAGTACTACTGTGATTTTTGCCTACATTCATCATTGAAGAAGGAATTATTAAATTCAGTTAGAGTATATTGAAAAAGAGGTAATTCATTTTCCTATCCAAGGACTCCTTGAAATCTATCCACATCCTTATTTTAGTATCAACGGGATTTAGAATCTCTCTCTTTCTTACATTTCCTCTGTGCTTCTCCATTCTGTCTTTTTATACTATGTTCTAGGATTAGCTTTCTTTTTAGATACTTTATTCCATTGATAAAGAGAACTTTGTTATTTTTGTTGTAGCCACGCGTTCCGGGAAACAAACTCACTCAGAAGGACGATGCAGATAGTGGAGTGCAGTTTATTACACCAGTGGGCCCAAGGCAGAGTCTCCTCTTAGCCAAGGACCCTGACCAGTTTTTCTGAAAACCTTATATACCCTAAGTTACCCTAAGTGTATAAGGTTCCCTGAAACTAGTCTGAACAAAGGAAAAAGAAAGATACGATCAAAGTTAACCCATGATTCATATGTCTTAAGCCTAGGTAGTTAACAGTGGACAATTATCAATAGGTTTGTGGTCATACCCCAATAAGCAAAATAGAATGTATGATTCTATTCAGTTACACAGATAATTAGGGTATTCTTTTAGGTGATGGAGAGCCCTGGGAGTCTTCCTTCCAGGGGCCTGGTTTTCCAGTTGGTATGTCGTTTCCAATACTGGGCATATAGCTCAAAGTCCAGTCCGCCCCAAGATGGAGTCCTGCTTTAAAGATAGAGCCTGTTCTGTTTCCTCCTTCATTTTTCTACCCATTATGCTAAAATTTCATGTTTAAAATAATGAAGAAGTTACAGATAGAAGCATTCAATCATTCAAAGTGAAGTTTCCAAAGGAAAGAGAAATTGCATTGAGGTAGATATAGAGTTTTGGAGAAAAGTGGTGTCAAGAACATTTTGCATATCACTAAAAGGAGTTATTAAGTTCTTTGTGTAAGACTAGATAAATCCGGAGAAGATCCAAAAATCCAGAGATGGTAATCCTAATTTAGCCTTTGCTATTACTTTATGTATAGTCTAGAAAACGATTCAGTGGTCATTCAATTAGGAAATGAAAATATTCATGAAGCTACCTTCATGAAAATACTGAATAAATAATGATCAAGTATTATATAACTCTATAATATAACTTTATGAATGAACTTAATGAATGATAAGGGGTGATTTCTCCAAACAGAATCACTGCATAATGAAGAGAAGAAGAAGATGAAGCGAGAAAGAGGTTAGGAAGAAAGAGACATGGTTTTCAAATGAATAAAGCAAGAACATATGCAAAATAAAGCAAAACCCACAGGGACGAATTGAAATTTCCTTTGCCATTGGAATGGCAAACATGTTCTTTGTACATGTTCAATATGTTCTAAACGTTTGCCTCATCTTTCATTTCCACTGATATCATCAGTTCAGTTCAGTTCAGTTGCTCAATCGTGTCCCACTTGATATCATACCAAACTACAAAAGATCAGACTGCAAAGCTGAGGATCACCTGTCAGCCTAAGCTGACAGACAAGGCCGATCACCAGTGTCTCTCCCCCAATGACAGCGCCTATTCTTCACATCCTGTGCTTCACAATAGCTATTCAAGGAAGCAGGCAAACAGGAAATTCACCAAACGCCAGAGTCATTGTCCATTTTTTCCCTCCTGGCCATCAGCTAATGCTCTCATTCTGATCCATACCCACCCATCAGCGCCACTGCAATCAGTGAGCGACTTTAAAGGCTGTAGTTACACTCAAAACTGCCTTCCTGCGCATTCTCCCAGTGCTGTTGCCAGGAAGCCAAGGCCTGAGCAGAGGTTTAAAATATTTACATTCTTTGACAGTAAATAAAAACCAAAATAGTCTCCCTCAAAGGCATAGATTTGGAGCTTCTCTGAACAAATCAGGAAATCTAAACTGCTTTATAGCTCGACAACACTGCCTTATCCAGGCTTTGCCTGAGTTTGATGCGGGATGAACTCTCCAGCAATTTCATCATACACATTATTTATGAAATGGAGTCCCAATCCCAATTTTTCAGCCAAGATTTCAACGATGTTCTTAATTCTGTCATTTTTTGCTTTGTCAGAAGTGCTGTCCATTCTTCTCCCACGATGGTGATGTCATGTCATATCCTTTGGGATCTGACTTGACTTTCATCTTTTAGGAAGCCTTACAGGAGCACCCAGCCTACAGTGCCCCCCACAAACCCTTCACTGTCAGCAGTGGGAGATGCTGAGCAGTTAGTTATGGTCCTTCTTATGATACCCTGTTGTGGCTATCTTGACATCTAATGAAATATTTTACTTTTCCCGGGTACAAGTAATTTTTTGCCTCCTTTTCACTCATCACATAACTTTTCTACAACTGGAACAAGTCCCAGTGTCTGTTACTTAGGAACAAAGCCAAACAACACTGCTGTTTACTTGCTGCATTGAATTTGGGCAAAATATTGATCCCCTCTAATCTTCATTCAGTTCTAATATTTGTAAAATGAGGATAAGAAGAATACTTCCTCTAGAGGTAGTAAAAATTAATGAGACGATGAGTGGTAAGCATTTTGCACAGTGTCCTACTGCCTGGGATACAGAAAGAACTCAATAAAAATATTTGTGTGGTTATTATTACTGTATTATTGTCATTCTCTTGAGAGCTCTTAAAGTGACTTACTCCTGATTCCTTTAGACTTGCAAGCCTTTCACTGCCCTAAAAGTTTGCACAGCTAACTTTCCTCAATTCTTCCTGGTGATTAATATCACCATAAAATATTCTTCTTATATTCTGCAATTTCCCTGCTATGGTAGTGTTGTAGCCATGTGTTCTGGGAAACAAACTCGCTCAGAAGGACAATGCAGATAGTGGAGTGCAGTTTATTACACCGGCGGGCCCAAGGCAGAGTCTCCTGTTAGCCAAGGACCCCAACCAGCATTTGTGAAAATCCTTTATACCCCATGTGTACATGTCTGAACCCACCACTCCAGATTCCTTGAGACTTGCATAAACCAAGGATAATACAATCCCAATAACCCCATCATTCATGTGCTATGTGCTCAAACAGTCAAACAATTAGCTAATAATCAATAAACCTGAGGTTACACTCCAATAGATACAGAAAAACTTATGGCCTGTCTGGAGGAAAGGGTGATTAGTGTATGTTTTCTCTTAGACGATGAGTAACCTAGATACGATCTTCAAGGTTCCCCTGTCTGGAGGGGGTCTTATCCTTCTGTTGTTGTTTTCATAGGCACTAAACACAGAGTTCATTACTTTGCTGACTAAGGTCCGTCTAGTCAAGGCTATGGTTTTTCCTGTGGTCATGTATGGATGTGAGAGTTGGACTATGAAGAAGGCTGAGCACCGAAGAATTGATGCTTTTGCACTGTGGTGTTGGAGAAGACTCTTGAGAGTCCCTTGGACTGCAAGGAGATCCAACCAGTCCATTCTGAAGGAGATCAACCCTGGGATTTCTTTGGAAGGAATGATGCTAAAGCTGAAGCTCCAGTACTTTGGCCACCTCATGTGAAGAGTTGACTCATTGGAAAAGACTCTGATGCTGGGAGGGATTGGGGGCAGGAGGAGAAGGGGACGACCGAGGATGAGATGGCTGGATGGCATCCCTGACTCGATGGACGTGAGTCTGAGTGAACTCCGGGAGATGGTGATGGACAGGGAGGCCTGGCGTGCTGCGATTCATGGGGTCGCAAAGAGTCAGACACGACTGAGCGACTGAACTGAACTGAACTGAAACACAGAGTTCAGAGTCCATTGGAAAGGTGGCCAAGCATGATCAGCATGAACAGGCCTAAGATGGAGTCCAGGCCCTATGAATTCCTTCTTCAGTAATAGCGGAAGGAATTTTCCTCTATGCTTCTAGGTTCTTCTACCTGGTCTAAAAATTAAATTGGCATGAGACTAACAGAAGGAAATTAAATAAATATTCAACAACATATATACATGGGAAAGACCTAGGAAAACTGAGTAACTCACCAAAATCATTGAAGCCCTCACCTTAAATACCATCTTCAGCTAGAAAACAAAGGAGAATCTTGGGATGAGTGGTTTGGGACTTCAGAGAGGAAGAGAGCAATTCACATGGAGTTAGCAAAGCAAATGTTTGGTAAACAAATATTTGTTGGACCATGCAGTGACAGTGGGAGTCAGAGAGGAATTTTAGCAGCCTTTGCTAGACTTCCCGCTATCTACATCCCTAGCTTCCCACTGTCTACATACCTAGTTATATTTGATGATAATTCTTTTCTCGAAACAAGTCATTTATCTACATTTTTTAGGCAGTTACTGGGAAGGTCAAAGTTCCTTCCTGAGTCTTTTGGGTCTTGATTGTTTCCAGCTTCAAATAATCTGCACGCTAAAGAGACATTTTGGGGTGGCAAGTTTTGCTCCCCTCCATTCTTATGCCATTTACATTTCCATGATAAGATTGTATAGTATACAAGTAAACTGTGCAGATTATTGTTTGGTAACCAGATAGTGATCTTAATAGTGAATATATCTATTTCTCTATTGATCATCTGTTGTGTGGCAAGTCTTGTGCTAGGTATTTGTTTTCCTTGCTTTATCTCTAATGTTTAAAACTCTACAGGAAGTATGTTATGACATTCATTTTACAAATGAGAATACTTAAATCCATGGTAGTTAAATAAGCTATTTTTTCTCCTTGAAGATCTATGCGGCAGAAAGGAGTTTGAAATGAGATCTGTATCCAAAACCTATGCCCTGCCCTCTAATTACCTTTTACCTGGCACACATCATCTAGTCCAGTATTGAGCCATTCAGAGGAAAATGGCCTCTACTAAATATTTATACTATACTTTTTAGAAATATAATAATAGAATATGTTTAATGCATAAGAAATTATTCTTAGGATACCACTAGTACTACTCCTGTGACTCCAGTTTGGATCTCCTAAAAAATAAAATTTACTTAAGAAGGCCCAAATTACCATTTTAAGATATTTTTCCAGATGCAAATAAAAATTGCAATGCAGTGTTTTGTTTTATTTCACAGTATTAAGTGGTACTCAGTGTTATATTTAGGAAGTATCCAATTTAATGTAATCAGTTAGGTGTTACTGGTGAAAAAGTGATCTGTCTCATTCTTGGATGTTAGTTTCAGTTAGATCAGATTTAATATATCACATGGATGTTTTGAAGATTTCTACATACAATATAATTGAATATTGATCTTTATAGCTGATAAATTTGATTTTTAAATATATATCAGTATTTAATGTGCTTGGTTTGATAATTGCCATTTTGGTTCAATTTTTAGGGTAGAATTTGATTAAAAAAATAAATTGCTCATAAGCCTAAAGAAAATTACAAAAGAAAACTATCAGTAGGCAGTGAACAGATGTATCATGATGCAGAAATAATCACTTTTTACAGCAACAATCTAAAATGAAAATATGTTTCAAAGAGATATGTTAGTTTTGTTTAGGTAAACATGGATTCTCAGCTTCATTTAATTAAACAAACAATTACAAAGAACAGGCATATAAGTCTTCACAAACTCAAAGATTTTTAAAAATGGAATATTAGTCTACTGAACCTTTGCTTTTGTCATAGAAACTAATTTATGTGTTTTGGGATCAGCTGTTACTTATATTCCTATTTATGGTTTTTATGTTTCCATTTTGAAAGTCTGTAGCTCCAAAACAGGAGAAAGAAATGGCACCCCACTCCAGTACTCTTGCCTGGAAAATCCCATGGGCGGAGGAGCCTCGTAGGCTGCAGTCCATGTGGTCACGAAGAGTGGGACACAACTGAGTGACTTCATTTTCACTTTTCACTTTCATGCATTGGAGAAGGAAATGGCAACCCACTCCAGTGTTCTTGCCTGGAGAATCCGAGGGAGTGGGGAGCCTGGTGGGCTGCCGTCTATGGGGTTGCACAGAGTCGGACACAACTGAAGCAACTTTGCAGCAGCAGCAGCAGCAGCTCCAAAACATCATGATGAATATTTTCTGATCTTCTTGTTGATAGGGAAGCAGAACACAAGAGACTCACTCGTTTCTCCAAGGATGTATTAGGAGTTGATATATTTTAAGCTTATACAGAAGATTATTTTTGCGTGACTCATCCATAGAATGAATTTGAATACTCACTTGCTCCCTTGCAATTTCTTTTTTCTAGGAGGAAGCTTCCTATAATTCCCTCACCACCATCTCCATTGTTCATCATCCTTATCAGGGCAGTCACTCCTGCAAATCTCGCTATCACACAACCCAGAAATCCCAAGACATTCTTCACTGCCTATTTTCTTTTGCCTCCCAAATGTGTTAGCTCATAGGTTCAGCTGCTTCTTTCCGGTTCTTTTGAATTCAGATATGTCTCTGCCTCAGTGAAAATCCTTGCCTAGGTACTTATTTTGGAACCAAATTTTAGTCACTTGGTTCTTGTTATATTCTGTGCTTTGAACCTGAATTTCCACCTACTGCATTTCAATATATATATATTTTTATTTTCCCTACCATGAGAGACAACTCTCTGGAGTCATGCAAACTGCTGCATTGAAAACTTTCCATTAGTTAGCCCTAACTTAATGGACCGAAGTCTTATTTCCTGATGATACCAATAAGAAAGACTAAAAAACAGTGACAGTTTACTGTGAAAACACAATGGCTTATTAGATGCTATATGCATTCCCTTGTATAACCTACATGACAACTGCCTCAATTAGGGATTATCATCCAACTCCCTAGAAAACGAAACTCATCAAAGTTATCAGTCTAAGGAGATGGATGTCAGGATTCACATTTCATACCCCAACAGCCTGACTCCAGATTCCATGTTCTTAGATACCAAACAATATTATTTACGATTATAACTTCCATGTCACATAAGTTTATCTGCAACTTTATGAAATTATTCAGTCCCTACCAGCAGCCACCTCTCTCCCCAAAACTCTTTCTCTCAATTCTCTCTCTCTTTCCCTCAGACACTCACTTTTTCAGCCTTCCTTCCTAACTCATTCTCTTAAGTGTTTCTTTTGCTCTGCTAAGCGCAGAAGGATATTTTTCTTAAATCATAGTGTCTATGAAGTTTATAATTGGTCTCTTGCTGACAAAACAATAAGTAATAACCTTTCCCTCTCTCTTATAATTACTTTTGTTTTTGCTTCATTTCCAACCAAATTTCTCCTGAATAGTCTTGCTTATTCTCAAAGATCTAACCTAATCCTAAACAGTTTTTTCCTTATGGTTGTAATTATAATTGTTATTTATATTTGCATTTTAATATGTGCTTTATACATTTTTGCTGCTTCTACAAAAATGCATTCTCTTTGAAGGCAGGGTAATATTATGGACCTCTAAATGCAAACTGAGTCTATCTTATGCATTTTTCTTTATCTCATTTCTGTGTCTTATTCAGACAAAATAATACAGATTTGTGTGTGTACGTGTGCCTGTTTAGAGAAGAGATACAGCAAAAAATTGGATAAGATGTAACTTCAGAATAAGTATATATTTTGTTTTTTATTTAAATTACTTCAAGGCATAGAACAAAACTCATTCTAATATATCACTAAATAACTCCAACTCTTTCTGATAATGTTCATTTCTCAATGACTAGGTATATAACCTGACTATAAAAATCATATGCTGGAATAAATATTGCTACAAAATTTTATCCCTAATTCAATTCCAGGATTTTCATGACACTGTTTCCTTTCACTCTGGTCTAACATCCTGTAGCATGCTGGTACACAGTCCATATCCAACATGTGTTATTGGATTGGGTTGAATGTAAACCACCCAGAGCTCTCTGTTTAATGGTTCAACATCTTTTCTGCAGCTTTGGAAAAGATAAAAATTTTAAAGCACTGTCATTAATGGGCACTTATAAACATAAGGAGGGTTAAAAGTGTTTCACCTAAAATATAGAGTTAGACCAGTCACTTCAGGTGCACTTCAGGTAAATAGATTACTAGTAAATTGCAGCCATTTCTTTAAGTGAAAAAAGCTTTTAGATGATTACATAAGCCTTATGAAACTGATTTTATCATCATTGAAGCTCCATGTAATTTTCTCCTAAGTATATTTTACTTCCAAATATATCACTTAAATCTGTGGTGAAATAATCCCAAAACTATGGCTCCCACTTGTTTCCATCGATCTTCTGGAAAACAGTGTGATTATGTACATACAAAAAAAAAAGTTATGCTCCATTTCCAGTACTGACTGAATATCTTTCATCAGACTGATCCTGTCACAAAGGCAGGCAGAGACTGGAGGGGATGTGATCCTTGAAAGAAGGAAACTTGAAAAGAAGAGAGTCACATTTATATGGCTTTCCCCCTGTGCATACTTCCAAGTTCATGCACAGCTCAAGACTACTAGGACTCAAGAGAGTTGCAGTTTTATTGGCTTACACTGTCACTGAATGGAGTTTCTGCGTTGCCGAAACACCTAAAAATTAAGAGGGTGTCTTAGAAACAAAGGGGCTTCTCTGATGACTCATCAGGTAAAGAATCCACCTACAATGCAGGAGACACAGGAGACACAGGTTTGGTCCCTGGGTCAGGAAGATCCCCTGAAGTAGGAAATGGCAACCCACTTCAGTTTGCTTGCCTGGAAAATTCCATGGACAGGAGCCTGGCAGGCTATAGTACAGCAAAGAGTCAGACACGACTGAGTGACTTAGCATGCACGCACACTTAAAAAGAAGAAAATCACAGAAGACAGAACCACAAAATCTTCATACAAACTGCCCTCAGATTCTTGGTTGACCCTGAACTGTGTATGCAGGGGGAAGAACCAAGAAAGTAGACAGTAACAGCTAGAAGGAAAAAAAAAAAAAAGCTCACCATAACTTAACTATCATACATCACAGAATAAATAAAGTTTGGAATTTGAGTCCTGCCAAATTAGAAGGGCTAGGTAAACACATTGGGTATTTCATCAAAGTTCCAGGAAGACTTTGTAGAATTAAAACTACATCTCAGGACAAATGCAGTTTCCTTAAACAAGGAATAAAATTTATATGTTGCATTTTATCAAAATAAAAAAGTATTTCTACTTGTCAAAGACACCATTAAGAAAATTTAAAAAGGCAAGCCACCCAACAAGAAAATATTTGTTTTACATACATATATTTGACCATATATTTCAATATATGAAGAACTACTAAAATCAATAATGAAAAACACAACACAATAAAAATTAGCAAAAGACTTGGTTACTTCACAAAAGATGATACACAGATTTCCAGTAAACACATAACAATATGCTAAATTAGCATCATTAGTCATCAAAAAATGCAAATGAAAAACAATAATTTACATTCCATATCCACTGGAATAACTAACAGTACCAAATATTGGCAAGAATGCAGAGCAACTAGAACTTGCAGATCCTGATAGTGTAAAACATGTAGCAACCACTTTGGAAATCTGTTTGACAGTTCCTTACTGAAATAAACATATACATAGTCCATGACCCAGCAGTTCCAACCCTAGGTATTTGCTAGAATAGATGAAAATATTCATCTGTAATAGACATACAGTCATGTTTACAACAGCTTTATTTGTAATGGCTCCACGCTGAAAGCAACCCAGATGTCCAACAGCAGAGAAATAGAAAAACAAATTATGGTCTGTTCAAACCACAATATTACAAGAAATGATAAAGAAAAACTACTGATACTCAAACCAATGTGGATATATTTTAAAAGCATTGTGTTGTTCAAAAGAAGCCAGAGACAGGAGTACAAATGTTTGGTTTCATTTATATGAAACTCAAAAATTGGCAAAAACTGTTCTATTATGATGATAGAAATCAGAACAGTTGTGTCCAGGGAGTGAAGTTTGACTGGAAGAGGGCAAGAAGGATTTCCAGGGTGATGGAAATATTCTGTGTCTTAATTAGGGTGGTGGATTCACAAGTGTATTTTTTAACCAAAATGCATTGACTTAGACATTTAAGATTTGTGCTCTTCATAGTACAAGTGGTTGTACTGTGCTATTTGGATTGGATTTGGATTAAATATAGTGTGATTATGATTTGTGTTGGATTGAGTGATTTGAATTAAATATAGTATAGCCAGATGATAAGCATTAAAAAGAGTCCATACTGATCAAAAAAGTACCTGACTCACTCCTCTCTGTACCTCATACTCTATTTACCATAAGTACATGGATATCCTGGAACCATGTTTATCGTTCCTATTCCCTCGGCTTATTTTCTTTCCTCTTTCCTTGCTCTTTTCATATACTGGTAACTGCTCTGATAATTGAGGGCTATTTTTAGCTAAGGTGTTCCTGTAACACCAACCCCAAGTGCTGAGGTTTTTGCATGCTGGTAGGTTCCAAAACCTCATCTATAAGAAAATCTCTTCATTGAATCTATACAAGATTAAACCAACCAAGATATGAGTTTTAGCTTTATTTTTCAGCCTTCAATGAAACTTCAAAAGCATTCCTTTCTGTTTCATTTGTTACCAAAATTTGAACTCTTCCTTTGTTCATCTGTCTGTAAATCTTGATGAAGATACAATATTTTTTTTTAATCAAGCCACTTTATAGAATTTCATCCCAACTGAAGCAAAAGCTGATTCTCCAGATTCTTTCAAAAAGCGTCTATTCTTTAATGGGTAACCATATCATTACAAATAGGCTGTGATATTACATCCTTATTTTCTTACTGCTGGGCCAAGAAGTTGGTATGATAGTGAAATGTGACAACTGATCACCATATAAATTCCTTTTTAATGCTCTTCTGTAATGTGTAATAGACTGTGAACTACCATCATCCTGAAATGTCTTCATGTTTCTACAACATGACAAAGTAATAATGTGAAAATTCTGAATTTAGTAATTTAAAATCTGCCATGAGCCATGAGTGATATCACCCACACCAAGTTCTAATCCAAGAGTTAGTTTACTCATTTTCCACTTCATTTTATAAGGAAATCTTCCCCTTTAATTTTTCAAGGAGAATTGTGGCAATCCACTGGCACTTCTTCTTAGTATTAAGAAACAGTAAAATGCTGAATTTCCCCCTTAACTCTTAAAAAAATGCTCCTTCTTAAAGCAGTTAATTCAGTTTTGTCTATACAGTGAATATGGGAAGATACCCTGGAGAAAAGAATGGTAACCCACTTCAGTATTCTTGCCTGAAGAATACCATGGACAGAGGAGCCTGGCAGGCTGCAGTCCATGCGGTTGCAAAGAGTCATATACGACTGAGCAACTAACACACACACACACACACACACAGTGAGTGTGCCCTCAAGGTGCTTTTGATATACTCGGTAATCATAGTGCATATGAAAGAGCTAATTAGAAACTGAAGGCCATCTATTGTTATATGCCAAAAATGACGTTCTTCAGATTCTAGAGGGATAAAATCATACTCTTCCACAGACGGAAGTATCTTTTAATTCCTGACATCCAGTATTGTACCCTCTAGTCCTATGTGACTATTCAAGTTTAAGTGAATTAAAAATTAAATGGAATTTAAAATTCAGCTTCTCAGTCACATTAGCTGCATTACTCAGTAACCATATGTGGCTAGTTGCTACCGTACTGGGCAGTACAGATAGAGAACACTCAATATTTCAAAGCATTCTATTGGATAGTGCTGACTGGATCACCTGATGAGTCTACAGCTATGCAGCTTCACAAAATATGGTTTAACGTAATAAACTTTACCTTATACTCTTATCCTGACAGAGCACTATGATCTGTTTGAATATGGTAGAAATTTTGAGCTGTCACAACTTTGTGATATTACTTGATCCTTCCTATCAGTGTTGGAGAACTGGAGAATACTGACTGTTGAATAAATAGGGGGTTCAATGTATCGCAACTGGATTTCCCTGGTGGCTCAGATGGTAAAAGCGTTTGCCTACAATGCAGGAGACCTAGGTTTGATCCCTGGGTCGGGAAGATCCCCTGGAGAAGGAAATGGCAACCCACTCCAGTACTCTTGCCTGGAGAATCCCATGGACGGAGGAGCCTGGTGGGTTGCAGTCCATGAGGTCGCAAAGAGTTGGACACGACTGAGCAACTTCACTTTCTTTTTCTTTCTTTCTTTCAATGTATGGTGGACCTAGTGACCCAAAGAAAGGAAATGAACCATTGCTTCATAAATGAGAAGTATCTATTAGGTGCCTGCTCCTGATAATATTGGACCCTAAGTTAGGCAGAGGGGAGGCAATGATACTAGGATGAAAAGAATGTAGTCCTAGCCACCAAGGGTTTAAAATTACATAGGGTGAAACAACATGAAAAGACCCAAGTATACTACATAGTGCTAAAGTGCTGTTATGAGAGTACACACAAGCCTGGAGGTCAAGGAGAACATCCAGGAATAAAGGACATCTAAACTGATCACCGACTCAATTGACGCAAACTTGAGCAAACTCCGGGAGATAGTGGAGGACAGGGAAGCCTGGCGTGCTGCAGTCCATGGGGTCACAAAGAGTCATACATGACTTAGCAATGGGAAACAGCAAACTAATCTCAGCTCCGAAAAGATTAAGTGGAAGGTAAAGAGGATAGAGGAGAGTAGGACAGAGAATGGTGGACGGGAACACATTCCTTGCCACCACCAATTCCCCCACCCCCGCCGCACCAAAAAATGAGTAACTAAGAACTAAGGGCAAGAAAGAGCATAAACCATTTAAGAAATTCTATGAAAAATAAAATCAAATTCTGTTAACATAAAAAGTAAACCCAATTGAAGATAAAATTAACTTCTTTACTAAGTAGAGTGAAAAGTGTTAATCACTCAGGTGACCCTATGGACTATAGCCTGCCAGGCTCCACTGTCCATGGAATTCTCCAGGCAGGTGGGTAGTCATTCTCTTCTCCAGAGGATCTTCCCGACCTAGGGATCAAATTGGTTTCCTGCATTGCAGGCAGATCCTTTACTGTCTGAACCACCAAGGAAGCCCATGTGATGTTAAACTTATTTTAGGATTTAGTTTATTTTGCAATATCATTTCAAAAAGTAAAGTTTCTACTTAACATTCTGTCAGAATGGCACATACATAACAGTAGAAAGAACGGTCGGGGAAGGGAAGTGTAGATGGATAAATGGTTGTTGCTGTTCAGTTGCTAAGTCGTGTTCAACTCTTTGCAACCCCATGGTCGGTAGCACACCAGGATCTATGGGGTTCTCCAGGCAAGAATACTAGAATGGGTTGCCATTTCCTTCTCCAGGGGGTCTTCCCGAACCAGGGATCAAACCCACACTCCTTGCCTTGGCAAATGGAGTCTTTATCACTGAGACACCAGTGAAGCCCAGATAGATGGCAAGACTTAGCAGTTTTAGCATAAATTTTATGTGTCAGGGGTTTAGATGTTTGTCAATGGCTCTTCCAGCCTGAGTAGAATTAAATCCACTATTACAGCAAAGCAATTATGAGTATGTAATTATGAATATCCAAGTACTTATAAATTAATAAATCAACATAATACTTGAAAACTATTATTTTACTATATATGTTAACAATGCCATTTAAAAATTCAAAGCATAAAACAAAAATACTTAGGTTTTTTATTTAAGATTTTCTTTACTGTATATCTAAAAATGATGAATTTGACTTCACATAAATAGGATCTCAATAAATCTGACTTTTTAAAAAATCTTATTTTATTACATATTTAAATTACATATTCCTTCCTTCCTTCCTTACTTACATATGTAATTTTCATAAAGACAGGTAGCTAGGCATGCCATTTTTAGAGTATTGCATGCATGCTCAGTCATGTCCAACTCTTTGCAACCCCATGAACTGTAGCCTGCCACGCTCCCCTATCCATAAGATTTCCCTGGCAAGAATACTGGAGTGGGTTGCCATTTCCTTCACCAGGGGATCTTCCCAATCAAGGGATCGAACCCTCGTCTCCTGCATTGGCAGGCAAGTTCTTTACCAATGAGCCACCTGGGAAGCCCCTTTTATAGCATTAGTTTCACTTTTACTTTTCAATGTGTCTTTCTGCCATTCTCCTCTCCTTTACCTCCACTTACATTTTTTATTCTCAAAAAGTAACCAATGGCAAAGATTGTGTTCTTCCATACTATCCCTAAGCATTTCCAATAATACAATAGCACACACACATACACACACATATCCACATATTTATATAATTAAAAGTAGGGTTACATAATAAACTATTTCTTCACCTTGCCTTTTCTCATTCTGCAAATTCATCAAAAAAAGAGCACCTGTATTGCTCTAATAGATTCTTTTTAATGTTTCCATAGTGTTTTATGACAAGAATACATCATTTTTCCATGGCCGATAAGCATCACAACTGTTTCCAATTTGCTGCCACGATAAACAATGATGCACTGAATATACCTGTATGTGAATCGAAATTCTTATTTCTCTTGGATGCATTCTTGGGGATGGACTGATGGGCCAGTAGTCATCTGTACTATCTTCTTCTTTTTTCCCCTTTCACCATTCCCACTCCCCCCAGCCCTATCCCCAAATACCTGATGACTGAAGACCATTCAAAGTCTACAATCTATATTTCCCTTAATTTGAATGGATGTTACTTTTGACAAAGGCTATAACATTTTCCATTTCCACTAGTGATGTGTGAAAATACACTTTTCAATGCATCTCCACCAGCAATATACATCTGTAAAATGTTGCCAAATCACTTGATATAAAGTACTAGCCTTTATGATATGATTTTCTTTAGCACTTGCTTATCTGCTCACAAAGTTGTGTCTTTTTTATACGCTTGGTGGACATTTCTATCTGTTTCATTTTGGATTGCCTCTTCAGAAGCTTTATCTATGTTTCTCTTGCTTTTCCTGTTCTTCACTAGAATAAAGGATGCTTATTTAGAGAAGCATCTGTATATTCATAAGTATTAACTTTGTCCCCTGTGTTCCACTTATTTTTTTTGCAAATCTATTTTCAATCTGTGTATGTGTGTCTTTTGACATACAAAAGAGTTTACAAAAGGTTTTGTGTTAAAAAGTATGCTTAACTTGTATATTTCTTGGATTTCATATCACATGGTTAGAAAGTCCTTTCTCACTTATGTTGTATTTTCTCCTCTGGTTTTTATTGTAGGGCTTTATTTTATTTTGAACTATTTAGGACAAATGGAAAATATTTTTATTTAAAGTTAAAAACAAGTTATGATTTGATTATCTTCCAAGCAGATATTTCATTATGCCAATAACATTCATTAATATGTTGACCAACATGTTAGAAAGACAACCCAGAACACAGCTACCCCAGACAAAAAAGTCTTTATTATTTAATGTGTGATAAATTATTATATGAGTTACGACTTTAACATAAAACATTAAATAGGAATTTATTGATATTGTATATATTTAAATTGTGTGTTAGTCTGTATGATTCATCTCATCACAGAATGCTATTAGTGAAACAAGGCAATAATAGGGTTAGTTAACTCTCAGGGTAGTAACTGATAGTAGAACAAATAATAAAAGTGCCAAAAGTATAGCAATATTTTAGTAAGGTGTCTTTTTGTCCTCTGATAAAGTTAATTTTACTCTTTTTAAACTCTGTGTTAGATATTTAAATTTTATAGGCTATATTGAAGACATATAAATATAAAACTTTTTCAAAAAGGAACATGAATAGAATAGGACTAATTTAACAGATATTAACTGTAGGTAGTAATAAATAACAGAGACATGTTTCTTTCTGTCCCATAATATGGTAGGATAATTTTACTGTTTCCCTTTTCAATAATTCTCCTCTGAAGTGCCTGCAATCTGCAGAACATCCTTCTTGTCTTTTATATAGTGATAAAACTGAAAATAGTCAAACATCAAATGTACTTTGACTTGAAACTTTGCTCTTATCAAGCCCATGTAACACGGATTCTAGTATCATTCCTATGGGATGACATCAAGCTCAATATGCTCTTAGAGGAAGTATTTGGGCAGGAAATAGTTAGGAGTTTACTTATTATCAATAGCAGGTATTTCAATGTGTAGGAATTTGTTTCCCAATCTCCAAAAAGATACACATACATTTTTTTGTTTTGTTTTATTGGAGTATAATTGCTTTACAATGTGGTGTTAGTTTCTTCCATACAACAAAGTGAATCAGCTACACGTGTACATATATCCCCACCCTCTTGAGCCTCCCCTGTAAGCCCACCACGATCCCACCCCTGTGCGTAGTCACAGAGCGCCCAGCTGAGCTCCCTGAGCTCTACAGCAGTTCCCCACTCACCACGTAGCTCACACCTGGGAGTGCATAGTCGTCAGTGCCACTCTCTCAGTTCGTCCCCCTGTCCCCCTCCCACTCTGTGTCCCCTTGTCTGTGCCCATACACTTTGATTCTACAAGCTTGTTTTTCAAGATTCGTCTTTTGTCAATCGCAGTTCTGCATCTATAAATTCATCATATAGGCTAGTATGTCCAAGATGTCCATCATTTTTAAAGACTTCAAGGCACATTGCATGTCCTCATAAGTTAATGCTTGCTTTCTTAGGAAAAATGGTTTCAAAACAGAGATAATTTGAATTTGAGAAATCAATACTGGAATCTAAAGAAGTTACAGTTTTAGTAAAGAAATTGAGTAAGTCCGGTCTAACAGTTTCCTTTTATGGCGACTTTTTTGGGAGAAGGAAGTTAGAGTAGTCTTGGGAGGAAATAGAGTAGTCTTTTTCAAAAAAAGTGTTATTTTTTTGCCATGAGATTTTCTCATAATCTACACATAAAATTGAAAAACTGAGTTGTGTTCAGTCCATCCTTCCCCAGGTATCCCATGGTTTCTTCAAAATCATCAAATAAGTTTGGAAAAACAGCATATAAAGTTCTGTTTACTGTAATCGTTTTCCCCACTGACATCCTCAGTGTGTTTCCAAATTAATGAAAGACATTCTTCTTGTCCCACACTTTGAAAATGTGATTTTAAAGTAATCCACATTCTCACCTTTAATAGCTCTCTTTTAGGCATATGTTTATGGAGGCCATGTCCTTCCATTTCTATTAAACAAAAACTATCATTAAGTGTCTCTTCACATTTTGAGGAAGCAAAAAGAAACAAAATGTTTCATTATGAAAGCTTCAATATCACCTGTCAGCAAATCATGACCATTTTTTATAGTGTTGCTTACAAAGTATTTAGAACATTTTGCAGATAAGATCTTTTCACTTTCTTTAATAAGAAGTTTATCCACTGAATAGAATTTGCCAAAATTTTCCTTTGATATATTTGCATAATTTGCAGAAAGATGATTAAAGTCTCTGTATTTGGACAAGGTATCAGTAGATTCTAGGTTTGCACTTTCTGTAGCTTAGTAAAATCTTCACAGAAATCAAGAATATGATTTGACACTATATTTTTTAAATTAAAGTCTCTAAGAACAGGAGGGATCATTTTTCATTGCTATTGGGTGACATAGAGTTTTCTTGTAAAAGATGTGATCAATCAGGTAAAATCTGAAAGAATTAGCTCTACACTGTAAAGAACTAACTCATCCATTTTCAACATTTCCTCCTTTTGTTTTCCCATAGTACATTCACTTGAAACCTCAGAATTGGGAAAAATAGCTTTACTTGGTTTCATAGAGCTATCAGGGGAGCAATACAATGAAGTATGTTTGTTCATGCAGTGTGCCCAAACCAATTCAGCAGCTGCTATTTTCAACTGAACATTGGTGTCTTTGGGGAGACGCAAAAACTTTTGATCGATTTAGAAATATTGCATGTCTCATCCCCAACTTGTGAAATTCACTCTCCCTCTTGTGTGCCTTCACATTTCCTTTTCCATCATAATTAATTCGAAATGCTTTTCTTCATATTACATAGTAGTGTGCTGCTTTGCTTATTTACCTCCCTAATTCATTTATCTGTGTCCTGCCCTCTGTAATAAGACAGCCTAGTCAGTTAGGCTTCTTTTTCTTTGATATTTGGGATCAGGTGGGATTAATATTACAATCATTCTCATTTTTATCATCTGAGCTCTTAAAAAAATGATCACAGGATTCACAATGTTAAAAATATTAGCATCATCTTGATAATACCAAGAATAACAGTCAATCCACAGGTGAAGGACTGTTAACACTCATGATTACAATGCACTTAAATTGCACACTTAAGTCTTAGTATTCACATTGCTACAAGATTGGTGATTCATTATTATGAATAGCAAGTTGCAAACATCCACAGTTGGGGGGAAAATAGTTACAGCAACTGCAGAAGGCAAATAATGTCTGTCATATTCATCTGCTACAATCATAGTAGTTTGCAACCCCTATCTTTTAAGCTGCTGTATGGATTTTGTACTTTTCCCCAAATCTCCTGTACTCACTACCAAAAGCCTGGACGTTTTGTCTCCCAAGATGGCTTCCCTTGACTTAGAAATTTCATTGCTACAACTGAAGCGTCTCAGGTGATCTGGGACAGTTGTCACCCTAGTTAATCCATTTGAGCTTGCAGGACGTTGATGAGCAGTTTCTCCTTCAATTCATCTGGTCAGTTTATTGGTTGAAAAATTGAGGTTTGTTTGTAGTCACATAAATCTTCTCAGACTCACAGGTTGAATTTTGTCAAGTGCTCTATTTATTCTTCTTTTAAAATTGGAAACTTTCTGTCACTGCAGAGTTATTTCCCCCAAATGTGTTCTTCTTGTTCAGCTTCATCTTTCCCTATCTGTGGTATTCACTATACAAAGTTATGTTTCTTTGTCAGTTCATGGGGACTCAAGTTGGATTGTTGGATTATCATAGGTATTGGCAGTCTTGCTAACTGCAGAAGGTGAAATGTCCAGCAATAGAGAAGAGAGTGATTCACAAATCCTTCTTCTAAGGCACATGGAAGAGGCAGTGGGTTCACCAGTCTCCTGTTCTGTCCCAGGCTCCAGGACTGGGAGGTCTCTGCCAACCCGCTTGACTCCTTCCTGACCAGTTTAAAGGCAACAGAACAGATATATTCATGAGGACAAATATTTAAGGAAGAGAACGGGAGAAATCAAGGACCCCAGATCTCTGTGAATCAAGCATTCTCTCAAACTTAGTTTCTTCACTGCCTTCCCTAGGGGTCCCACAGGTTTTCTCAGGCACTCGCCCAGCCTGAAGAGGAGAATTACCAGTTCTTTTTTACACACAATTATCCAGAACCACAAGCCCCGCTAGCCTTCTATCTTCTGACTCTAGCAGCCATTGGTTTCAGGAGGAAGCTGTCACCGACGGAAAGGAAACTGGGTTTAGTTTCCACATTCCCAGAACACTTCAAAACACCATTTAAAAAAAAAAAAAAACAGCATTCTAGTAACCTCAAAAAAAAAAAAAGCAGAAGAGTGAGAAGTTAACTTACTGCTTCTTTTCTAGGTTAAAGAAGATGTTTTATTAATAAGTTGATATTTATTTTAAACATATTCATATTTTTCTTGTGAACATTTGTACCATGTGATGACTATTTTGGAGCACAAATTCAAATTTCAAAATAATACAAGAGAAAATATAGTAGGCCAACAATTAAGGCAGTAAACAAAACCATATATAAAAGTCAGTGTTAAATGCTAAAATATGGAGTTGAGCATGATTTATTGTGCTGTATAAATTCAGAAGACCTGATGAATGATGTCAAATGATTAATTTGCCCAAAGTGGGAGAGGCCACCACCTAGAACCATATGTCATAAATATTAAAGCTATCCCATCTAAAGGACTTCTGTGGACAATGAATTATAAGGACCACTATAGATCAATTCTGGGTTAATCATAACTCTTTGTGCCTGTAATTCACAATAATTTTATCCCCCACCAACCATGAGTTTAAATTGTAAAGAAGTTAGCAGCTTAGAGCACAAAAGTAGCATTTATTTCTCCCACATTGTTCTCAGGCCTTTTAATTTTTATTTCATGAGCAATAATAATACAGTTCCAGCCTGCAGCCTTTATTTTAATTATGAAAAGCCCTGCTTCTGTTTCAATCCTGAAAATTAGAAATGCTTACATAGCAGTAGTCACAAAATCAACAGGCTTAAGGGGTCTGGAATCATAGAAACTAGATTATTTTCATTCATCCCAGCGGTTTTAACAAATAAGCAACCTGTCTTTTAAAAACTTGAATCTTGTTCATCTTAATAGTGTGATCACATAGAAGCTGCATTCTTTCCATGGCTCTCTCTGGCTACATACTATGTTGCATTATTTTTATTTATGTAAATACTATTTCTCCAACTAGATAAGCTGTGCCTTGAAGACAAAGGCCACTATCTCTCGAATGTTTTTGCATTCTTACGGCAAATATCTCCCGGGAATTTATCTTTAATGTAGTGAAAAAAGCAAAGAAGGTGGCCTTGAGCTTCAAGTTCCAAATCTACCACAAATAATTGCTACAACTTAGAGCAACTTTCCTTACCACATCTATGAATTAGGTATCATATCAGCTGCCTCACGGTATTGCAAAGAACAAATTTATGTGTAAAGGAATTTTTAAGAATGAAAAAAAAATGCTTTCTAAATGTTAGCTATTGTCTATGACCATACCACCCTGAACATGCCCAATATCATCTAAATGTTAGCCGTTATCATGAGGAAGAAGTGGAGGAGAGAGGGAAGATATTCCTACTTCACTAAAGGGAATTCTTATCTTCCGCTCTGGTTTAAATGTCACCTTTCCATAATTATTTCCACCGAATGTTTTTTAATAAAAAGGGATCATCATCACTGTCCCTCTGTAGCTATAGATTTTGAATTGAACTTTGAAGGAATATGATAGATTAAAGATTTATGTGAGAAAGGATATAGTGTCCTAATTAAAACCAAGGTAATTGGGGTAACAAGTAGTGAAAAGTGTATTTGCTCGCGGCTTGGACTCCTGCAGTTATTACAGGAGAATGCTGCCTAATAAACTGAAAAGTGCTTTCAGCATCAGGTCATGATGGAGATGTGGGTACAGGGACATTCAGGACAAGGGCATTCTACAAAGGAACAGAAATACGTCATAATCCACAGCACGGTGAAGAGCGCAGGTATAGGTTTTACTAAAAACAGTTTTCCCACTTTTCACTTTACATGGCAAGAAATGCAAATATTTGAGAAAATAATATTATTTGTTTACAGTTCTTCACCTGACAAATGGAAAGTTCCAGAAAACTGGAAGGTTAAGCAGTGTGCATGAATAAGAAATGGTCACCAAAGAGTATCTCTGTTCAATCAGTGAAGCATGAAAGATAAGGAACTACACTATTTGGGGTTTTCTTGTCGTTACCATAATATCTGAGCAAATTGTCCTGACTTCCCCAGTGACAGTTAAGTTCCCCATGCTTTAAACCACTTTAACACTTCAAGCTTCTTCTGTGGTACTTACCACAATACACTTTGTGTTACAGCAATTTAATGCTTGGTTTATCTCCACTACTGAACTGTAAACGGCTTGAGGGCAGAGGCCCAAATGTTGCTCATGTTTACATCCCTTACGGATCCCTTCAGGATCTTAAAAGTAATGCATATCCATTCATCTGTCGATGGAAATCTAGGTTGCTTCCATGTTCTAGCTATTGTAAAAAGTGCTGCAGTGAACACTGGGGTGCATACATGCATCTCTTTCAATTATGGTTTTCTCGGGGTATATGCCCAGCAGTGAGATTGTTGGGTCATATGGTAGTAGTTCTATTCCAAGCTTTTTTAAGAAATCTCCATACTGTTTTCCATAGTAGCTGTATCAATTCCCAACAACAGTGCAAGAGGGTTCCCTAGATTAATAGATGCAAAAGTTGTGGTACCTAGTGGAATATTTCTCAGCTATAAAAAATGTATTTTAGTCAGTCTTAATGAGATGGATGAACTTAGAGCCTATTATACACAGTGAAGCAAGTCATAAAGAGAAAGACAAATATTGTATATTAAGGCATGTGTATGAAATCTAGAAAGATGGTCCTGATGAACTTATTTGCAGGGCAGTCATGGAGACACAGACACAGAGAACAGACTTGTGGGCGCAGTAGGGGAAGGAGAAAGTGGGATGAACTGAGAGAGCAGCATGGAAATATATACAATACCGAACGTAAAACAGAGAGCCAGTGGGAATTTGCTCTGTGACACCGGGAGATCAACCCAATGGTCTGTGACAGCCTACAGAGGGTGGGATGGGGCGGAAAACGAGAGGGAGTGTCAAGAGGGAGGGGACATATGTATACCTGTGCTGATTCATGTTTATGTATGGCAGAAACCAGCACAATACTGTAAAGCAATTATCTTCCAATAAAAAAATTATTTCAGAGTAATACATAATTATTAATAAAATGAAATTCAAAGAAAGATTTCTGTAGAAATGTTGTAGAAGTGGAACAAAACCTAGCTTCTAGCATGATCTCAGTACTGAGAAATCCATCACAAGCTTTTGGCATCTCAGCCCTATTATGAGGACACAGGTGCTGAGTACCGATAGCTACCATTATCTGTCAATCACTACAGCATTCTAGGGACCAGGAAATAATAATATCAGAGGTAGATGCCACTTTGGATTCCTTTCCTTTTTTACAAACAAGGCCTGAAATATGTTGACATGGTTGCACTTTTGCCCTCTGATTTAACCTGTATAAATTACTCTACTGGCATGGAATTCACTGGAAAATAATGACCCAGAGTTTAGCTGCTTATCCAAACATGACCTCAACAACAAAGACCAGTTGAAAATTTTAAAATAATATCCATCACCTATTCAGATGACTTGAAAATTCCCATGCCAAACCTTCAATTATTATTCTGTTAGAAAGTGATTTTAGCTTTTGTTGATGAGTATTTTCTAGATAGTTTTAATTTAATGGTTAAAAATCATGTAAAGGACAGTGATTGTATGTTTCAGTAGATGAAAAAGGCCAGGGATATTTTTAAAAGCTAAAATAGTTTGGGTTACTATGCAACATTTCAAGGGCCCTGCTGTAGGCTATAATCATACTGTTTTAATGGTTCTCTTTTTAAAATGCATTCATAATGCTTTGTAACATTAGAATTACTAGAAGCATGTATATAATGGCAATGATAATGTTACTGTACATTTAAATGGAGCTCTACAGTTCACAAAGCAGGAACAGCGGTGCTAGAACACTTTTCTAACAGCAAAGCAATATGTCTCCAACTGGGGAGGTCCCTGGATGGTTGTAAAGAAGCTGCAAGGGGATCCAGGAGGGGGAGCTGCTTGAAATAGAAGAAAGTAGCAAAAATCAAAGTAGGTTGCTAGAGGAGGCTTCAAGGCCACTACTATCTCTCTTGTAAGTATAGACCCAGAAAGTGAAAATGACAGATATAAAAGTTGGTGATGAAGGGAAACAGAATAAGCCACTCCAAAATATGCAACACTGACATATTATTTTGAACTGCAGACACTAGAAAAGCAGCAAACGCAGGGAGAGGTTTTCTCTGAACTGCTTTTATTTTCCTAAAGATAAATCTTCTGAAAGTAACTTAATCATCATAAATTCTGTCCTTGAGAGTTTCATCATCCAAGGAATATTGACTCATCACAGAAGAGATTGGAAGTCAACACCATACAACTTTGTCACCAACTATCATACTACCCTTCTATTCTTCTAAAGGTCTTTGCTAAAAATCATTTGTGTCTGTGCCTAGTCACTCAGTTGTGTCCGACTCTTTGCAACCCCTTAGACTGTAGCCCACCAGGTAAGAATACGGGAGTGGGTTGTCATGCCCACCTCTAGGGAATCTTCCCAACCCAGGGATCAAACCCAGGTCTCCCACATTATAGACAGATTCCTTTTACAGTCTGAGCCACTGGGGAAGCCCAAGGAGGAGGGGATGTTCCCAGCCCAGGATTGAACTGGAGTCTCCTGTGTCTCCCGCGTTGCAGGCAGATTCTTTACTTTCCCCAAAATGACCATAACCCCCTCCTATTCCCTATTTAAATAGTATTGCATCCTGAATTCCAAGCCACTTCTTTGAGTTACTCAATTTTCCCTGGACATCTCCCTTGTATGCACAAGGCACACATGTCCATAAACTTCTGTTTTTCTCTTCTTAATCTGCCTTTCATTATAGAGGTCTCAGTTAAGAACTCCTTCTCTAGTGTAATTAATGCAAAAGATCAGAGATAGCAAGGACTTCGGGGTGACTATGCAGATACAAGTAATTAATATAGAGGGAACTTAACCAAGTACTTTCCCCCTCCCATACTGATATTGCAAGAATCTATCAGTTTTTATAATTATATCAAGCCTCAAGTTCAGAAGTTCTTCCTGATTATATTACTCTTTTTTTTTTCAAAACAATTTTATTTAAAAATTGTGGTGTTCATAAGATTGTCAGCCATCAAGATTTTGTATCCCCAGGTCTCAAACACCAAACGTTCCAATGCAGTAAGTTTAGGGTTGGGTCTGGAGTTTACATTTTTTAAGACAAGAATCCAATGGTAATTCTAATTCTAATAGCATCACATTTTAAGGAGCACTAACCCATAGTACTTGACATACTGCCTAGGATATAGGAGACATTCCATGAATAGTTGCATTGAATTATTTATCTGTTTTGAGATCCCATGGGTTTGGTTGGGGTAATTCACTCCCAACAAAAAGTATCCACTGTGCACAGTAAACTGGTCTGAAGTTTTTAAACCGTATTTCATGCAAAACTTTTTATCAAGTATCTGATATTAGCCTGATCTAAGCAAATATATATAAAGGCAGTATAGTTGTCCTTCAGTATTTGCAGAAGATTATTTCCAGGAACCCCAAAATCCAGGGTTCTTTGTATCCCCTGTATAAAATGATGTAATATTTGCATATAACTTACACATATCTTGCCATATACTTTAACTCATTTCTAGATTACTTTTCATACCTGATACAACATAAATACTATGTAAAAAGTTGTAAATACAATGTAAATACTATGTAAACAGTTGCAAGCATGCAGCAAATTCAACCTCCAATTTAATCTGGGATTAATCTTTTTGGAACTTTCTGGAATTTTATTTTTTGAATGTTTTCTTTCCATAGTTGGGTGAATCCATGGGTGCAAAACCCATGGATATAGACGGCTAACTGAGTTAAGGTGGCTTCTCAGGTGGCTCAATGGCAAAGAATCTGCCTGCCAATGCAGGAGCCAAAAGAGACACGAGTTCAATCCCTAGGTCTGGAAGGTCTCCTGGAGGAGGAAATGGAAACCCAATCCAGTATTCGTTCCTGGAAAATCCCACTGACAGGAGCCAGGTGGATTACAGTCCACAGGATCTCAAAGAACAAGACACGACTGAGCACACACACACACACACACCCGAGTTAAATATATTAAATATTTACTTACATTTTCTTCCCCTATATTTATGTTTGGCTGTCCCATTCTTTTTCCAATATAAGATTTTTCTAGTTTTGTGGATTTTTAAAATTTTGGTTCTTTGTTCATTTTAAGTTATGTATTGCACTATAGAAATGTGTTTTGTATATAATGTGACTGCAGTCATGAAATTAAAAGATGCTGCTTGGAAGAAAAGCTATGACAAAACTAGACAGCATATTAAAAACCAGAGACATCACTTTGTCGACAAAGGCATCACGTTGTATACAGGACATCACTTTATACAGTCAAAACTATGGTTTTTCCAGTAGTCATGTGCAGGTGTGAGAGTTGGAGCATAAAGAAAGCTGAGCACCAAAGAATTGATGCTTTCAAATTATGGTGCTGAAGAAGACTCTTGAGAGTCCTTTTGACTGCAAAAAGATCAAACCAGTCAATCCTAAAGGAATTCAACTGTGAATATTCATTGGAAAGACTAATGCTGAAGCTGAAGCTCCAATACTTTGGCCGCCTAATGTGAAAAGCTGGCTCATTGCAAAAGACCCTGACAGTGGGAAAGATGGAAGGCAGGAGGAGAAGAAGATAACAGAAGACGAGATGTTTGTATGGCATCATTGATTAAATGGACATGAGTCTGAGCAAACTCTGGGAGACATAGTGAAGGACAGGGAAGCCTGGCATGCTGCAATTCATGGGGTCACAAAGAATTAGACTTGACTGGGCTACTGAACAACAACTTGTACTCTCTAGGATTTTCTACACATATGGTCACATGATCTTCAAATAGAAATAATTACACTTCTTCCTTTCAAATTTATACAAATTTGGGCATTTGTCTTTGTCTAATTACTCTGGCTAGAACTTCCAGTACTATATTGAATGCTGCTAAGTCCCTTCAGTGGTGTCCAACTCTATGCGACCCCATAGATGGCAGCCCACCAGGCTCTCCCGTCCCTGGGATTCTCCAGGCAAGAACATTGGAGTGGGTTGCCATTTCCGTCTCCAATGCATTAAAGTGAAAAGTGAAAGCAAAGTCGCTCAGTCCTGTCTGACTCTTAGTGACCTCATGGACTGCAGCCCACCAGGCTCTTCCATCCATGGGATTTTCCAGGCAAGAGTACTGGAGTGGGGTGCCATTGCCTTCTCCGACTATATTGAATAGAAGTGGTGAAAATGGACATCCTTACCTGTTATCTTCACAGATGCTGGAGCAGAGTCGACAGGGAAATAGGGCTGCTTCTAGGACTGCAGCCAGGACCACAGTGGGCCAGCTGGCCACTGAGGTACATGCCTCCTTCTGAAAGCATCCTATATCAGCCTTAGACTCTGCCTAAATTTTTCAGCAGAAAACTGGGTCCCAAGCCTCCCACAAAGGCACTTTTGTTTATGGATGGCTACTACATTGATATTTTTCTAGGGATGTGAAGATTCTGGTGGCTCAGATGAAAAGAATCCTATAATGCAGGAGACCCAGGTTCTATCCCTAGGTTGGGAAAATCCCCTAGAGAAGGGAATGGCTACCCACTCCAGTATTCTTCCCTGGAAAATTCCATGAACAGAGAAGCCTGGCAAGCTACAGTCCTTGGGGCTCCAAAGAGTTGGACACAACAGAGCATGTAACACACTTGAAGCGGGGGGGACCTCCTGTTAACCCATTTTGCTAACATCATTCCCTCTACCTATACTTATATATATTTTTCTTTTTCCTTAATCATATTTACCAAAATATTGCTTTCCCCTCAAATAAGTAAATAAGCAAACAAGCAAATAAACACACTGAATATTTGAGTTAATTATTAGTTCCATCTATTTTTATAAATTAAGTTTTATGTTATATATAATAGTTTTCTAAACTTTATTAACATTTATTTTAATTTTTGTTAAATTTGTAACTTATGAGTGATTAATAATGAAAAAAAGGGATAATCATTGAAAGATATTATAAATAACCCAGAAGAAATCATGTTCCCTATATGGTGATAGAGAAGGTTATATAATTTTTTTTTTTCCTCATGCAGCACCTACCAAGTTTGACTACAAGAATACCATAGGTCACACTTGACAACAGATTAACTTAGAAGGACATAGGACAAGAAATCTTGCCAGCCAGACAGTGTTAGTTATTTTTCTTCAATATGAGTTGTACTTACAGAATTCATTTAGAGTACAGGTCACAGACAGGAAGATAATACGCATGTTGGGTGGTACAAAAGTCTACCTGGCTTAGAAGGCTATTAATCCAAAGGAACCAATATCTCTTATAAAAACTCCAAAAACAAGCACAATTTCCAGGGCCCTGAAAGACACAAGGCCAGCTGTATGAGAATTACTGCACTCAAAGAAGCTCAAAGACATGGCTTCCTTCCCTGCATTTACTGTTTTCCCAGTTCAGATGACATTTACTACTCAGGGGTCATTTTACTATAAGCGGTGTGCCTGGAAACATAGTTAACATTCCAACTTCACTGCATTTCCAAGAGAACAGAGCTGTAAATTAACCAAAAGCCAAATTCTCATATAGAATAGGTGTTTAGTTTGAAATATAGGCCCTATTATTGTTTACATTGTTAATTGTATGCCAGTGTAACATTTTGTTATCCTGTCTGTATGACCAAATTCCAACCTTAAACCTTTTTCCTCTCCTGTTCTTCATGTTTGCATAGGTGAAATATGGAAATTATGCTTTTGTGTGGGATGCAGCTGTATTGGAATATGTGGCAATCAATGACCCAGATTGTTCCTTTTATACCATTGGGAATACCGTTGCTGACCGAGGATATGGAATTGCATTACAGCATGGCAGTCCTTACCGGGATGTTTTTTCACAAAGGTAAGATTTGTGTGCAGTTCAAATAAGAAGAGAGAAAATACAGAAAAAGAAAATTCACTTGGTTACTCCATTTAGTTTAATACATTTTGTTTTCTTTGTTTGAAAACCACAATAAACAACAACATAAAAGGGAAGTTATGAATGGTTGTACAATAAAACATTCATTTCCTAAAGCATGTACTAAAGTATTATTTTTCCCATTAAAAGGGATAAGTTATTGCTGCATATAACTAGTTATTCTCAAAAAGTTGATATAGAAAATAAAATAAAAATGTAATTGAGTTTAGTCTCTGAATTTTTAGGGACTAAAAATGTCATAAAGTAAGCAAAATTAATTCATTTCTAAAAACTGCAAAACATAACATAAACTTCAGGACCAAGTTAAAATTCTGAAGCACATACTGATAGGGATATGTTTCCATCTCAGTTTTGCAAAGGGAAAATGTGAGAATTTTAGTCTTGTCATTTGGTGTCAAATTACACATGAGACTTTGTCATGGAAATTTAGGAGACAATTTATTAAGAAGTTATATTCATCCTGAAATCAGAATTTTCTGTGTTACTTAAGAAAGAAGATTTTGAAACGTATATTTTGGATTAACAATGTAGATGAAAGTGTTGGGCCTGAAAGGTATTTTAAAAATCACTGCATTTTATTCTATCTACTACCAAACAATCTTGAACCTAAAAGAGTATAATATCTTTCAGGTAGAAGTATGTCCCATTTGACACTGATAGTTCATTTGGTTTATTACTAGATATTCTTTAGGTAAAAGCCAGACAAAAGAGAGCAAGCAGTATTGGGTAGTAGTCTGGGTAGTACTAAGGCCCTAAATTTGAGTGGTATTCCCCCAAATTTCAAGATAACAAAAATCCAGGTATTGTTTAACAGAACAAGTCAGTAGTTCAAATATTTGTTGTGATTCTTCTGTTAGCTACTAAAAACCCAGATGTCTCTCCTTTTCAGCAAATGAGGATGTTAAATCAACTCTAAGGTCCTACATTGGTCACCTTTTCTGTGTAGCAAACAGCCCAAAGTATCCATGACTTGAAAAAAGCTATTTCTCATTCATGGAACATAAGGGCTGTGATTTGACTGAATTCTGCTGTGAGTTGTGGGTCAACTGCAGGTCCTTGTACAGCTTCTTGTCCCAGGGACCAGGCCAGAGAAGCGGTCCTAGCTGGGATAAGTTGTTTTCATTTCAAAGAGAACTTGTGAAAGAGGCCAGCAGAACCCTGGCACCTCCTGCGCTTCTTGCATGGGTGTGGCATACATCACCTCTGCTCACAGACCACTAACTAAAAACAGTTTCATGGCCAAGCTCCGAATCATGGGGTATGTAAGTGTACCCTACATAAAGAGAAGACGGAAGTAAATAACTCTAAACAATAATATAACTTACTAATGGTCCCTTCTGGGGACCATTTTAAGTGTAAGACAATGAAAATATACATAAATTGGCAAGTAACATGTTAAGGTATAAATGAAGTTTATCAATTAAAGTGCATTTATGATGAGTATATACAAAGGGAATCTACTTGAAAATCATTTGTAGTCTCAGTTCAGTTCAGTCGCTCAGTCGTGTCTGACTCTTTGCAACCCCATGGACTGCAGGCATGTCAGGCTGCACTGTCCATCACCAACTCCCAGAGCTTGCTCAAACTCATGTCCATCAAGTCGGTGATGCCATCCAACCATCTCATCCTCTGTCATCCCCTTCTCCTCCAGCCTTCAATCTTTCCCAGCATCAGGGCCTTTTCCAATGAGTCAGTTCTTCTCACCAGGTGGCCAAGGTATTAAAGTTTCAGCTTCAGCATCAGTCCTTGTAATGAATATTCAGGACTCTTTTCCTTTAGGGTGGACTGGTTGAATCTCATTGCAGTCTAAAGGACTCTCAAGAGTCTTCTACAACACCACAGTTCAAAAGGATCAATTCTTTGGCACTCAGCTTTCTTTATGGTCCAACCCTCACATCCATATGTGACTACTAGAAAAACCATAGCTTTGACTAGACGGACCCTTTTTGGCAAACTGATGTCTCTGCTTTTTAATATGCTGTCTAGGTTTGTCATAACTTTACTTCCAAGGAGCAAGCATGTTAATTTCATGGCTGTAGTCACCATCTGCAGTGATTTTGGAGCCCAAGAAGATAAAGTCTGTCAGTGTTTCCATTGTTTCCCCATCTATTTGCAATGAAATGATGGGACCGGATGCCATGATTTTCATTTTCTAGCTGGAGATAAAAGACCTGTGCACATGAAATAATGAACAATACAGACATTTCTATACATATGTACTGACATTTATCAGTATTGCTTATTTATGCTGGGTTAAATTGTGTAGTTAAGATACTGAAAAAATTGAACTCCGTACAGAATAAAGAGTTAATCCAAGGAAATATGAATGAAAGCTCTTCAAAGGATGTGAACCTTGGACTTGACCTTGAAAGAATAGTAAAGAATAATTAGGCTGAAGGAAAAAAAATAGGGAATTCTTGGAGAAACAATGAAAACAAAAGAATAGAAGTGGGAGAGATGAGAATGTATTGGGTAACAATAAAGACATCAGGTTAATCTGAAAGAAAATTTGAAGTTTGAAATTCATATTGTAGGCTACAAGCTGCTACAAGAACCTATTGTTCATTCTGGAACCCAGAAGTGAAATGGTGATGATGGTATTTAAGGGAAAGTTAATCTAGTTTTGATGTGAAGGGTGGATTTCAGCAAAGACTAAAACAAACCAGGATGCATAAGGTAATAAAGGCTGATCTAGAATGGGGCCAAGGGAAATGAGGAGGAAGGACCAAGTAGAAGAGATGCTTCTCATCAAAGAGGCACACGATTATTTCTAATAAATATAGAAAAGAGAATGGAAAGCAAAATGGAACGAAGGGGATGCCAGGGTTTTATGGTATAAGGCCAGCAGAAAAGTTTAAGGGATGCTAAACATGAACCAGGTCTTCAAGAAAAGGATCGTGTATTCATTAGTTGCAGTTAATTGGCCTTTTCTTCACTACAGATATTTTTTGTTTCTAAATTTGATTTCTAGGCCTTTTATGCAAAACAAAAAATGAAGCCAATAAAATCACTACCAAACATAATAGCAATTAAAGAAATACTTAATCAATCACACCAAGTGTTCCATTTCTTACTATCCCTGTGGCACTTTACCTTATGGAGATTTTAATTCTGAGTCAATATCTTTCAGTGATCTACTGGAAAACAATATTAAGCATTGAGCATTATTTTTCCTCTTTTTGATTTGCATTATGGTTGCTGACAGTTTAAATTGTCCTTTTCTGTGGAGCTCCTTAATAATGACAGTCTACATCCTGGTTACCTGGACATCTGGAAGAGGAGAGAGCCAGGAGAGAAACATAGTCTGGCTGCCCCTTTCTGTACACACATGCCATGTTAAGCTGTTACCCAAACTCTCTCCTGGAACCCAGAAAACCTCTGCATTCATTCCCTTTCACTCTAGCCATTAGGGAAAAGAGAACTCCTTTTTACTAACAGATTTAAAAGTTATAAAGACCATCACATTAATAATTATGTTATACTTTACAAATTATTATAAATAGTTTTAATACAGCACCTTATCCTGGACCACTGATTAGACTGGATCACTGATTGCTCATGTGACTATATTCAATGAAATAATAATATTCACAGTGATTTTTAATAAGTAAATACTAACTAGTTCTCAGGTGACTATGCTCCTGAACCACAGATATAAGATATAAAGTACTTTAATATGTAATAAATATGAATATCTAAAATAAATATTATATAGTGATTTAGTAACTATATTGTCTGCTATCTGCCCAATATCTTATATGCTTATACATTTTAATGACTTCAGACCAATCATAAAATGTTGTGAATTTGTTTATTACATACTTACATATTAGTACACAGCTGTTAGTCTACAATACATACACTGAGTGAATGAGCCTGCAGTTGGCAAGCATCATCTTGGGCACCGGCGTCATGGGTTGTAGTGACACACTCGCTTGTACAGTTGCATGTGAGTAGACACGCAGGTGACCGGTAAGTGCTACAACAGATGACTGTGGATTTGGATAGAAGAGTTTTGTCTCCTGTTGTTGTTGTTGTTCAGTCACTAAGTCATGTCCAGCTCTTTGCAACCCCATGGACTGCAGCACACCAGGCTTCCCTGTCCTTCACTGTCTTTAATTAAACTCATGTCTGTTGAGTCGGTGATGCCGTCCAACCATCTCATCTTTATAGCCCTCTTCTCCTGCCTTCAATCTTTCCCAGCATCAAGGTCTTTTTCGACAAGTTGTCTCTTCACATGAAGAGGCTTCAGCTCCAATCCTTTGGAGTACAAATACTAGGTAACTTGGAAGCAGAAGTTATTTCTATATCTCACCAAATATATGGATCAGAGTACTAGTGTGGCCAGTAATGTTTGTAATGATTTCTCTGAAACTATTTGTGCATCAAATGTTTTTTGTGGCCTTTGTCTTATAATAGTTCTTAGTGTAAGAAAATCATCAAAAGTTGTTACATTAAAGATATTTAAGAATGGAAGAGAACTGAATTTTTCACTGATATCATTATGCCATTAATAAAATTAATTCCAGTGTATCTTAGAACCTTAACTAGTCATAAGGCTAAAAAGATAAGAAAAAATATTTACTGAGGATTTAGTACAATTGCACCTCTGTTTTCAAGCCTTAGGGGGTGTCAAGGAGTCCCTTTTTGCCTACTGGCTACTAATCCTTAACTTTGGGAATAGAACCACCTAGTGGCACAAAAACAAGGACATATTTCAAACTACATAGAGAATGGTTTTGTTGAATTCATGGATAGTGGCAAAGATGCATAAACAATATCTCAACCACATCACAGAGTTTCAGAATTTTTAGAAATAGAATGAGCAGTAGTTCCCCTTTCACCAGGGTTGTAACTAATCTAAAGGGGTACATGATTTGCTCAGAATCACAAAAAATCAATAAAGCTGGAAATTGTTCAATTTCTTTTACTTCTGTGTTTAGTTTTCTGGTGATTATGCACCCTGTCTTCCCTTATCTTAAAACATACTGTTTAATGCTTACTGGATACAAGACCCTGGTTCTTACATGTAACAGTCTTTGAGGTAAGTACTATTATTATCCTCATTCTATAAACACAGAAACTGAGATCACAAAGCCATTGGGTATTAGAACTGAGATTTAAATCCAGACAGTCTGACTACCAAAATTGACATACAGTTTTAACAAGCTGTGGTTTTTTGTTTGTTGTTTTCTTCTGTGATCCAGTATCTCTTTATTGAGCACAGATTAGATTTACAGGACAGGTTTTCCTTATCGCATACTCTAATTCGTCAGACTAAAAGCTATGTTTTAAATAAACACTGAGAGACTGCTCTCTTATTCTTCTCTTCCTCTCTCTCTTAGGGGCACAGGATAGATTAATCATAATCTTTGATTTATAATATATTTTCATTATTTGTCTATAATTGACTATTTTTGTTTCATTTTGAACTCCTTGGATATAGGCTTTTTCCTAGTGCCTATCTCATGCCTACATAGAGTAAGCATTCATTAAATATTTGAGGAATGAATAAAAGACCTATCTGACTTTATGCTCAAAGATCATCCTATTTACTTGTAATCAAATATGTTGAATACCTATCCTTTGTGCTCACTTGATATTTAAAAAGTCTTCTATCCTCTCTTATCAAAATAATTTTCTATTTATCTTGATTTATCCAATTTTTTATATAATGAGTAATAAAAGTTAAAAAGAAAACAAACAGCACAGCTCCACCTTTCTACTTCCTACTGTAAGAAATTTTAAGCTTCCATTCCCAAAAGAAGGGTAGAAAATATTCCTTTAACTAAAAAGCATAGATCTGTAATCCTTTTATTTTCCAACTTTCTAAGCCCTTTGTTCCCTTTCCAGAAAGAGAAAAAAGCAACCTCCATTGATTGCCCATTAGCAGCTCCAGAGTCAGTCACCAACTGGCTTAAAGCTCTCTACTCAGTTGGCTGGAAGGATATAACCAGAAGCCAAAGAGTCAACTGTTTTCTCTTTTCACATACAAAATACATACAGTCCTTCTGCTCTGAGAGCAGCGGTGATATTCTCAAGTACTTCTGTTGCTCAGTAATGTAGTCATATCCGACTCTTTGCGACCCACGAACTGCAGCACACCAGGCTTCCCTGTCATTCACTATCTATCTCCCAGTTTGCTCAAATTCATGTCCATTGAGTCTATGATGCCATTCAACCAGCTCATCCTCTGTTGTCCCTTTCTCCTCCTGCTCTCAATCTTTCCCAGCATCAGGGTCTTTTCCAGTGAGTCAGCTCCTCACATCATGTGGCCAAAGTATTAGAGCTTCAGTATCACTCCTTCTGATGAATATTCAGGGTTGATCTCCTTGCTGTCCAAGGGACTGAAGAGTCTTCTCCAGCACCACAGTTCAAAAGGATCAGTTCTTCAGCACTCAATCTGCTTTATGGTCCAACTCTCACATTCGTACAAGACTACCAGAAAAACCATAGCTTTGACTATATACACATTTGTTGGCAAAGTGATATCTCTGCTTTTTAATGTGCTGTCTACATTTGTCATAGCTTTTCTTCCAAGGAGCAAGCATCTTTTAAATTCATGGTTGCAGTCACTGTCCACAGTGATTTTGGAACCCAAGAAAATAAAGTCTATCACAATTTTTTCACCATCTATTTGTTATGAAGTGATGGAACCAGATGCCATGGCCTTCATTTTTTGAATGTTGAGTTTTAAGCTAGCTTTTTCACTCTCCTGTTTCATCTTCATCAAGAGGCTTTTTAGTTCCTCTTCACTTTCTGCCTCTAGGGTGGTATCGTCCACATAACTGAGATTATCAATATTTCTCCTGGCCATCTTGATTCCAGTTTGTGCTTTATCCAGCCCAGATTTTGTATGATGTACTCTGTCTATAAGTTAAATAATCAAGGTGACAATATACAGACTTGACATACTTCTTTCCCAGTTTGGAACCAGTCCATTGTGCCATGTCTGGTTTTAACTGTTGCTTCTTAACCTGCATGCAGGGTTTTCAGGAGGCAGATAATGTGGTTCTGGTATTCCCATCTCTTTAGGAATTTTCCATAGTTTGTTGAGATCTGCACAGTCAAAGACCTTAAGGTAGTCAATGAAAGAGAAGTAGATGTTTTTCTGGGATTCCTTTATTTTTTCTATTAGGTATTATTTTTTAAATTATATATACAGTTGACCCTTGAACAACATGAGTTTGAACTGCACAGGCCCACATATATGTGGATTTTTTTGTTATCCGATAAACACTATAGTACCACACAGTTCAATGTTGGTTGAATCCAGGGATGCAGAATGACAGACATGGAGGAACCTCAGATAAGAAGGAACCTAGGATATATCAAATTTGTATATAAATTGATACTATGAGGAAGGTCAGTGCTTCTAACCTCTACTTTGTTCAAGGATCAACTGTATACACCAACACTTAAATACACACACAAACACACACTGTGAAAACCAGCTGGTTTCATCACATGCACATTTTCTGTTCTAGAACAAGAAAAAGATAGTTTAGATGTGCTATTTATATAAAATAAGAAAAGATGTTTCAGAAGTTGCAAAACCAGGGGGATGTCAAAGGTTCACATTCAAAGGGAGATAGTAGAAAAAAATAATAATATATGTTTATACATACATTTTTGTTAAAGATAACATACATTTTAACATTTAAATGAAGGAAATTATTTTCTTTTCTCATATAACATGCATATATTAAACAAAGAGTAGCCTCTAGAAACCACTGAAAGGAATGTAAATAGAAATGTAGAAACTAGTATTCTTAGCTCAAAGCACCTCACCCCCTTTAAAACATTTGTTTTAAATTTAGAATGCTGAATTTAGGGAACATCAACAAAAGAGAAAAAAAATTAGATAGTTTTTTTGTCATTTTTTTTCTGTTTCATGAATCCTGATGGAGCTATTTTTATGACTATATCCTGTGGGCTTTACCAATCACTTTGCTGCTTCTAGTGGAGAACCTAAGTCATTTACATTTCTTTTAGTATTTGGTCAAAATAAATTCGAGTATAAGTGCAGTTGATGATATTTCCAGTTTGTGAATATTTCAAAAATATTTATCATCTGTGCACTATATGATTTGCAGTCAGTTTTATTAACCTCATAAAACAGTAGCAAAATTTTAAGAAAATGATAAGACTTTGCACTTAAGAAGTCTGTAGTATTCTCACTGATGAATACAAACCCAGCCATCAGACAGTGCAATCCCATGGAGTAGATTCTGAAGTGTTGCATGATTCTCATTTCCTTGTACTTACATCATACTGAATTTGGGGAACACTTCATCCGAGGTATAAGAGAGTGCCATTTATAAACAAGCATCTCTATTAGACTTTTCTGAGAAAAGTACTGAGATAGAGAAGATAAATGACTACTGCAAGGCACAGAGCAGTATTTCAGTTAGATAATGAGCCCACAACATTGGATCAAGCTGCGTTGCAAGAAGCAAGTTGGATTAGCCTTTTTAAAAAATAAGATTTGTGCCGTTTTTAGATCTCAGTAAGTATCGCTTCATTCAAAAGGCAGTTGTTTTGCAAAGAGCACAGTTATTATAGTGGTATAAATTTGGTGAGAAAGAAGGCTGGGTTTTTAACAAAACATTACAGAACTTAAAACGATAAATGTGTATTGCACTTCAAAGCACACATTCACGCACGCACGTGGACACACATACACACACACACACTCATCCCCTCCAGAGTCAATTATAAGCCTCTCTCAAAAGCACTCTCATTCCATTATACTTACATCATGTTTTTCTATTCAAACGACCCCATTTTACTCATCAGACTTAGCCTCAAGACATTTTTTTACTGTTTTCAAAATTCAGTCTCTTTAAAGGGAAAATTTGATGTCATTAAGGATAATAAAAAATGTGCTCTTTCTTTATAGACCCTCAAAATATTTTAGGCATAGTAACAACATGGGATTAAGCACATGAGCTCTCATGATAACTATGTTGATAGAAAAAACAACCTTAGAATGTGAGACATGAAGAAACTTTGGTGTACATTTAGATGAACTCCCTAATTTTACATCTGTGAAACCAGGAAGGGAAGGTGGGTGACCCTCCCAGAGTCTAACCTTGCCCTCAGGATGACAAGTCCAGGCAGCCAGTCCAGTGTTCCATCCCCACCCTGCCAGTTCTCTTTGTTAAAACTTTTATCTCTAAAATTTACTAGTAAAATAAATGTTTTAAGAAGCCCATTTATATCTTACATAATGGAGCCAGGAGTATTACTTAGTAAATATACTTAACAGAATCGCAAACATGACTAGTACATCTGTTTTTAAATTACCATTACTTTATAGACATACAGAGAAAATAGCACAAAAGATGGATAGAATGCTATGGATTATGTTATCCTTGTCTTATAAGCTATACCATAGCCAAAAATAATAGCTAACATTCATTAAAGACTTACTATGAGCCAGCCAAGTGCTACATAAGTGCCCTAACTATATTAAGTCATTTAATCCCCACAATAGCCATAAGAGGCGAATATCATCATTAACTTCCTTCTATAGATGAGGAAACTGAGTCACAGGAAAGATTAGCAATTTTCCAAGGTCATAAGGCTAATAAGTGACAGAGCCAGGTTTGCATTCACGCTATCTGACACTATACTGCCCTAGTCCTACTCCCAGAACTCTAATCACATGCTCCTCTGTGAACCAGGGTAATAAGTAATCAAAGTGTCTTCATGCCTGCTCAGGTAGCTGCCTTCTCTCACATTAAGATGCTGAATGACATTTTAGTTTACCCGAAATTCAGGTGACTTTCAGAATTTTAAGCATCATGCCAATAGGAAGAGTCTCCCAATACAAGGGGACAGATCCATTTGAAATTGAAGCTACTTTGCATCAGCTGATCAGAAGTAAACAATAAAAGTATTGAAAATTGAAAGCTATGGGAGGACACTGTAATTACTTTCCCTCCCTCTTATCATCTTTTGCTACAAATAGCTGAAAACTGTACTTGACCAAAACTTTAATCTTTCCTTCATGGAAGTTTTCATTCATCATGGCTTTTTAATTGGATGAATCCATAATTGCCTTTTATCTATCTCATTTCATAGTTCTTTGAACAGCTCAAAAAAACTAACTTCATAATTGGCCAGACTGACTAATTACATAATGAACACTTACTAACATGAAACTAAACCTATAGTAATCCCCTGGTATCCACAGGGGATTGGTTCTAGGACCCCCCATGAATACCAAAGTCCATGGATGCTCAAGTTCCTTATATAAAGCAACATAGTGTTTTCAAATAGCCTACACACATCCTCCCATATACTATCTTTACTTTTTTTTCTGTCTACGTTTTCTGTATAATCATCTCAGGATTATTTATAATACCTAATACAATGTAAATGCTATGTAAATAGTTGTAAATAAAATGTAAATGCTATGTAAATAGTTGCTTGCATACGGCAAATTCAAGTTTCGACTTGGGGAACTATCTGAGAGTTTTTTTCAAATTTTTTGATCTTTGATTGGTTGAATCCGTGCATGTAGAACCCACAGATACAGAAGGCTGGCTGTACTATTTCTAGAACTAAATTATGGCTAAGATAAAAATATAAGATTTCCATATTCAATAACATTTATGAGTCTGTATAGTCTAGAATAATGTCTAACAGAGGCACCAATGATTTTTGTTCTACTGAATATAGTTCCTTGCTTTAACACCAACTTCAGAGATATATCTCAAAGTGTGCATTCGTTTTTTAAAATAATCCACTCTACATCTATTATTTTATGAAGCTATTTATGTTTGAAATAATGTTAGTAAAAAAAAAAAGCAAGAATGTTAGTGACTATTTTAAATGATTGAAATCCAGCATATTTTTATTTTACATAGTACTGGTCTCAGAAAATGTACATAAAAATTGTGCCTTGATAATATTCTTACCAACATTCCGTGGTGAGTTATGGAGACATGATGGAAGGTGTGATGGAATTTCTGTTCTGATACGATTCTCAGTCTTTTTTCAATATTATGTTTTCCGTAGTAATATTTTTATTCTGATCATTTTAGTCAACTTTTCATTTCTTTTCTATTAATTAGCCAAGATCTCTCCAGGGTTAACATGAAGCAAAGTGTGGTGGGATTTTTGTTGACAAGGTTCTTGGTCTTTTTCCAATGGAATGCTTTCCATAGTAATATTTTTATTCTGATCATTTTAGTCTACTTTTCATTTCTCTTCTGTTAATTAACCAAGATCTCTGTAGTACTTCCTATAAAAGTCAGCATGACCCTTCTCGGCAGTCTTTCATATTCCTTGAGCTAATCAACACCAGTTTTACTAATATGAACCTCTTCTGTGTTTTTTAGCAGCTGCAGGAATTTGCCAAACAAATTACCTCCCAGCCAAAATATATTCAGTAGAGTGATGCTGAGTACTTCATTAAGACTGATGAGAGAGAACACAGTAGAACCCAGGGGCCCTGAATATCAGCCAAGCTGTGTGGATTATTATGATATGGGGAGTCATTGAAGAATTTAGTGAAGACTAGCCAGAATCAGAAGTACGCTTTTTGATTAGTTGAGAAAGAATGTGTACAATGAAATAAGAAAGATTTTAACTAGAAAAAAGGATACCAGTAGGAAGCCATTACTATATCTATAACATAAATTCCAAGAATGCATGGATTTTTATCTGCTTTATTCAGAGGTTTATTCCAAACATTTAGAAAAAAAATCCTACCACATGGCACCTATTTGATAAATATTAGTTAGATGAATGTGTAAATGAATCATAAGAAAAACTGAAACCATGTTGTTGTTGTTCAGTTGTTCAGTCGTGTCCAACTTCTTGTGACCACGTGCACTGCAGCATACCAGGCCTCCCTCTTCTTCACTAGCTTCCTGAGTAAAACATGACCTAAAGACAATAGAAATGAAAGGAAACAGAGAGATATTCTAAGAGCAATATCGACCATCAACTAGACACAGAGATGAAGGAATGGGCAACCAAACATGATTTTGAAAACCTTCGCCTTGCTTGAAGATGGGGGAGTTTTTCTCAGAAAAGAAGCCACAAGAGATAACTGATTTGAGAGTGAAAGTGCTCATTTTGATCTAGATATCTTGAGTTTGAGACACTGGAAGATGATGTATCCATACAGGGAAATGTAAAGACTAAATGTAAAGCGTGCTAAGTCACTTCAGTTGTGTCCAACTCTGCGACCGTATGAACCGTAGCCCACCAGGCTCCTCTGTCCATGGGATTCTCCAAGCATGAACTGCCATGCCCTCCTCCATGGCAACCCTGCTCCAGGTGGATTGCCATGCCCTCCTCCAGGGGACCTTCCCAACCCAGGGATCGAACCCGCATCTCTTGCATTGTCTCCTGCACTGGCAGGCAGGTTCTTTATCAGCTGTGCCCCGGGAAGCCCGTTGTAAAGACTGACATGCAAATGACAATACAGGGTGCGAATTTGAAGGAGAAGCAGGAAGGACAGACATGGTCTTGGGCAAACTCTTCACTGAGGTATTAAAGCCAGAGACATAGCTCATGGAAAGGGTACAGAGATAAAGGAAAAAAGGCTGAGGCCCAAACTTGCTTTCAAATGTCCCCTTTTCGCTTTCCTCTCCTTTCCTTTCCACAGTCACAACTTAATTGAATCGCTTAGCACATTATGCCATGATTATCCCTTGCTCTTCAAACCTATTCAAATTGTTTTAATGATTTCTTTTTTTACTGAAGTATAGTTAATTTACAATGTTGTTGTATTGGGCTTCCAGTTATTTTCAAGTATACAGCAAAGTAATTCAATATATACATAGACTTATACAAGTATTTATTCTCTTTCAGATTTTTTTCCTTTATAGATTATTACAAGACGCTGAGTATAGTTTCCTCTGCTATATAGAGAAGATCCTTGTTTTTTACCTGTCTTATGTATAATACTGTGTATATGTTAATCCAAAACTCCTAATTTATCTCTCCTTAACCCCTACATTCCCCTTTAGTAACCATAAGCTTGTTTTCTGTTTGTGAGTCTTTTTCTGTTTTGTAAATAAGTTCATATTCAAATCTTTTGTATTCTTTGTGTTCTAGTTCCTAACCGATCCTCAGCATATGTTTTCCTTAGCAAATTCAGCTCTACTCAAACCCTTCATTGTGTTTCTATCTATGTTATCTTCTGTGTACCACATATGTCACTTTTTTCTTTATCATTTCTTGTGTTTATATTTTGGCACTACAAGTATGTTCTGAGTTCTTAACTTGCAAAGAATTGCAAAAGCCATCCTACACCTTTTTAAATTTTCTATAATAAATAGTTATATAAGATGTATTCAGCAAGTTCTTAAGTAATGTTTGAGAGGGGAAAAAAGGATAATCCTCTTCTTGCTTGCAAGTTCTCACAGGCAACTTACTCCAGAATAGGATTCATGCTTATTCATTCAACCAACAAATATTTGTTAAGCAGCTACTTAGTGATTAATACTATTTTGTTTTTCTAGAGATAAAATAGTAAATAAGAATAACAAGGTTTTTGCTTTCCTGGAGCTTACATGATACTGTAAAGTTGAAGGAAGACACATAAATAAGAAAGCAAATAAGTGGGATAATTCCATGTTAGGAAACATGCTATGAAGAAAACATAAAGGAGATGGGTAATAAAGATGAATCGGTGTGGGGAGGGTCACAGAAGCCCTTTCTGAGGAAGCAACATCAGATTACATCCTTAAATGTAAAATGTGAAGGAAGAGTATTATGTGCATCAGTCAATTTCAGTTCAGTCACTCAGTCGTGTCCAACTATTTGCAACTCCATGAACCACAGCACGCCAGGCCTCCCTGTCCGTCATCAACTGCAGGAGTCTACCCAGTCTACCCAAACCCATGTCCATTGAGTCAGTGATGCCATCCACCATCTCATCCTCTGTTGTCCCTTTCTTCTCCTGCCTTCAATCTTTCCCAGCATCAGGGTCTTTTCAAATGAGTCAACTGTTCACATGAGGTGGCCAAAGTATTGGAATTTCAGCTTCACCATCACTCCTTCCAATGAACACCTAGGACTGATCTCCTTTAGGAATGACTGGTTGGAACTCCTTGCAGTCCAAGGGACTCGCAAGAGTCTTCTTCAACACCACAGTTAAAAAGCATCAATTCTTCTGTGCTCAGCTTTCTTTATAGTCCAACTCTCACATCCATACATGACTACTAGGAAAACCATGGCCTTGACTAGATAGACCCTTGTTGATAAAGTAATGCCTCTGCTTTTTAATATGCTATCTATGTTGGTCATAACTTTCCTCCCAAGGAGTATGGGTCTTTTAATTTCAAGGTTGCAATCACCATCTGCTGTGATATTGGAGCCAAAAAAAATAAAGTCAGCCACTGTTTCCACTGTTCCTCCATCTATTTGCCATTAAGTGATGGGACCAGATGCCATGATCTTAGTTTTCTGAATGTTGAGCTTTAAGCCAACTTTTTCACTCTCCTCTTTCACTTTCATCAAGAGGCTCTTTAGGTCTTCTTCACTTTCTGCCAAAAGGGTGGTGTCATCTGCATATCTGAGATTATTGATATTTCTCTGAGCAATCTTGATTCCAGCTTGTGTTTCTTCCAGTCCAGCGTTTCTATGATGTACTCTGCATAGAAGTTAAATAAGCAGGGTGACAATATACAGCCTTAACGTACTCCTTTTCATATTTGGAACCAGTCTGTTGTTCCATGTCCAGTTCTAACTGTTGCTTCCTGACCTGCATATAGGTTTCTCAAGAGGCAGGTCAGGTGGTCTGCTATTCCCACCTCTTCCAGAATTTTCCACAGTTTATTGTGATCCACACAGTCAAAGGCTTTGGCATAGTCAATCAAGCAGAAATAGATGTTTTTTTGGAACTCTCTTGCTTTTTCCATGATCCAGTGGATGTTGGCAATTAAATCTCTGGTCCCTCTGCCTTTTCTAAAACCAGCTCTAACATCTGCAAGGTCACAGTTCACGTATTGCTAAAGCCTAGCTTGGAGAATTTTGAGCGTTACTTTACTAGCGTGGGAGATGAGTGCAATTGTGCAGTAGTTTGAGCATTCTTTGGCACTGCCTTTCTTTGGGATTGGAGTGAAAACTGACCTTTTCCAGTTCTGTGGCCACTGCTGAGTTTTCCAAATTTGCTGGCATATTGAGTGCACCACTTTCACAGCATCATCTTTCGGAATTTGAAATAGCTCAATTGGAATTCCATCACTCCCACTAGTTTGTTCATAGTGATACTTCCTAAGTCCCACTTGACTTCACATTCCAGGATGTCTGGCTCTAGGTGAGTGTGAGTGATCACACCATCATGATTATCTTGGTCTTGAAGATCTTTTTTGTACAGTTCTTCTGTGTATTCTTGCCACCTCTTCTTAATATCTTCTGCTTCTGTGAGGTCCATACCATTTCTGTCCTTTATTGAGCCCATCTTTGCATGAAATGGTCCCTTCATATCTGTAATTTTCTTGAGGAGATCTCTAGTCTTTCCTACTCTATTATTTTCCTCTATTTCTTTGCATTGATTGCTAAGGAAGGCTTTCTTATCTCTCCTTGCTATTCTTTGGAACTCTGCATTCAAATGGGTATATCTTTCCTTTTCTTCTTTGCTTTTTGCTTTTTTTCACAGCTATTTGTAAGGCCTCCTCAGACAGCCATTTTGCTTTTTTGCATTTCTTTTTCTTGGGGATGGTCTTGATCCCTGTCTCCTGTACAGTGTCACAAACCTCCATCCATAGTTCATCAGGCACAGTGTATCAGATCTAGTCCCTTAAATCTATTTCTCACTTCCACTCTATAGTCATAAAGGATTTGATTTAGGTCATACCTGAATGTCTAGTGGTTTTCCCCACTTTATTCAATTTAAGTCTGAATTTGGCAATAAGGAGTTCATGATCTGAGCCACAGTCAGCTCCTGGTCTTATTTTTGTTGACTGTATAGAGCTTCTCCATCTTTGGCTGCAAAGAATATAATCAGTCTGATTTCGGTGTTGACCATCTGGTGATGTCAGTGTGCAGAGTCTTCTCTTGTGTTGTTGGAAGAGGGTGTTTGCTATGACCAGTGTGTTCTCTTTATTATGTGCATCAGTTCAGTTCAGTCGCTCAGTCGTGTCTGACTCTTTGTGACCCCATGAATCACAGCACACCAGGCCTCCCTGTCCATCACCAACTCCTGGAGTTTACTCTAACTCATGTCCATCGAGTGGGCAATGCCATCCAACCATCTCATCCTCTGTCGTCCCCTTCTCCTCCTGCCCCCAATCCCTCCCAGCATCGGGGTCTTTTCCAGTGAGTCAGCTCTTCACATGAGGTGGCCAAAGTACTGGAGTTTCAGCTTCAGCATCAGTCCTTCCAATGAACACCCCGGACTGATCTCCTTCAGAATGGACTGATTGGATCTCCTTGCAGTCCAAGGGACTCTCAAGAGTCTTCTCCAAAACCACAGTTCAAAAGCATCAATTCTTCGATGCTCAGCTTTCTTCACAGTCCAACTCTCACATCCATACATGACCACTGGAAAAACCACAGCCTTGACTAGACAGACCTTTGTTGGCAAAGTAATGTCTCTGCTTTTGAATATGCTATCTAGGTTGGTCATAACTTTCCTTATAGATTACAGCAAATATGAAAGCTCTAAAGTGAGTCCAGCTTGGAGTGTTTAAAGAATTACGAAGAGTCTAGGATGGCTCAGAGTGAATAAACAAGAGAGTAGTGTGAAAGGAGATTGAAGAGTTAGTTGAGCCCAATCGTATTATGGAACCTTAAAAAAAAAAAAACATAGTAAGGACTACAGATATTTCCGTATTAACAAAGGCAAGACATTGGAATTTTTAAAATGTGGGTTTATTACTTCTATCTATTAAAGTAAAGAAAAAAAATTTGGTGGGAGGGAGGGCAGCAGAGACAATGAGCAAAAGTGAACGTAGGAAGCACCAATGCAGACAGCCCAGAAAATAAATGACGGTGGATCAGTCTAGATAGAGTAGGTTACCTGAGACTGGGAAAAGTGATAGGTTCCAGTCTGCCATCACTATAAACTCATAAGCCTGGCAAATGGTATGGATGTGATGGGGGAGGCAAACAGGAATCAGTAAAACTTTCTTTTCTGATGGTGGTACCATTAACTGAGTTGGTCAAGCATGAACCAAACTTAGATTAAAAGCCAGGAGAATTAAGACTTTTGCCTTGGGTTTGGTAAGCTTGACCTCATTAGACTGAAACTTAGATATATAAATGTGAAATTTAGGAAAGAAGACAAAATAAGAATTACAGTTAAATAGGTAGAAGGTGCTAGTTGTGAAAGATATACACTGGTTGGGGTATTTAGGGTTTGATGATTTCAGAGATTACTTCAGTGGTAATTAGAAAAATATGCTTAAATGATTTGTGATATCCACTGAAATGGGTGGGAAAAGAATAGAAGCAGAAAAAGATAGGCATCTTTTATAAAGATCCTAAAATCTAGTAATAAGAATAGCAAGTGATTTACTTATATAAACTCCAAGTTATAATTTCTCAAGGAAAGAAATGTATCTCACATAGCTATATCTCACATAGCAAATTTATCACATCTAGGAGTAGATATCTTCAAACACAGTTGATTCACAAGGATAGTGTTTTCAAGGACCAAAGTTCTTTCTACCCATCTTTCTACCTATTTCATTCTCCATCCTTGGTAGAGATGGGACTGTCCTCAGGCTCACCTGCCTTGTGATGAAAAGCTGCTTACAATAGCAATAGGGCCAATGTGCTTCCCTGTTTCCACTGAGAAGAGCATGTGTAATCCCTCTTCTCAAGCATGAATACAAATCTGACCCTTCTGCTCAATTAGTTCATCTTAGGTCAGATGTTTACCCCTGAAATGAGCAGATCCCCTGGAGAACACATACTCATAGCTTAAATCTATCTAACAGGGTGGAAGAGATACTGGAGAGTCAACTATAACATCCCTTACAACAAATCTGAAAGAAGAATTAATAGATACTGGAGAATATAAGGAACAAAGGAGAGTCATAAATATGCATAAGAATGCTATCATTTATTACACATCTGTTTCAAGTTAGTCATTCTTCTGAAAGTTTCCCAGAGACTCCTTTAATCTTCACAAAACCACAAGAGATAGATATTGTTATCATCCTATTTTATAGTCAAGGAAATCGACATGTAAAAACATTATGCTCAAGATATAGTTAATAAACTCCTGAAGTGGGATTTGAACCCTGGCTCCTGAGGTCATGCCCTTAAACAGAAAGAGCCATGATACCACCTGTGTATGCATGCATGCTAAGTTGCTTCAGTCCTGTCTGACTCCTGCGACCCCATGGACTCTGTCCATGGGATTCTCCAGGCAAGAATACTGGAGTAGGATGCCATTCCCTACTCCAGGGAATCTTCCTGATCCAGGGATCCAACCTGAGTCTTCTGTGTTGGCAGGCGGATTCCTTACAACTGAGCCACCAGGAAAAGTACAGATTACTTACAATCTATGTTGTCTCATTTAATTATTGTAAAACTTCATTGAAGGAAGGATTGTTGTACCTTTTTTATAGGTTAAGCAGTTTAGGCTTAGAGAGCATAAAGGAAAAATACTTTAGTGGTGAATCTATAAACATAAATTGTATAGCAAGCTAACCAGTTAGAGTTATAATGTCCTTTTGCACGTCTTCCTCAATTCCACTTATTTACTTTCGTCCACCTCATCAGCCATGAGCTCTTCCTAAACATCCAATAGCACTTTTTCAACTGCTATATTGATCATATCATACAATTTTTCAGATCCCTTTGTGATGGTCATTCCTTTTGTCTCTTTAGAATCTTTGTTATTAATCAATTGCTTTCTCTATAACTTGATCCAGTATTTTGAACAGTGCTTTGCCTGCAAGGACTTAATAAAACAGTATTAACAGGTGTATTAGATAGTCTTCCAGATTTTCACCTAATTGGCCAATTTCTCCTAATTAGCCATTATCTTTATCCCAATAAAATATCTTTTTCTTTTACTACCAAAATTAGCTCCTTGAAAGTAGAAACTCTGTCTCTTATAGTCACTAAATTTTATCCAGTTTTCATGCAGGGTGAAAAAATTTTACTAATAAGATTTTTTTTTGCTTATAGAAGAAAAACAATTTCTCTACTGTATCTCCAAAGCTATATTCCTAGTGTTTTCCTTCTCCATGACATCATAAAGTACACAGATCCCTTGTTAACATAAAATCACATAACTATATACTCTTGAAACTAAGAGTTGTAATTTTTTATCTGTTTCACAACCATCTTTATCCAGGTCATTGTAAGGAAAGAAAATTCCTTAGATGAGAGATAAATGGGCCATGGTCATATAGCTATATTCTGGCAGAGTTTGAATGACAGAAAATTCCCGATTTTCCTACTATCACCCTTGTGTACTTTCTTCTGCCCCTAAAATCCTAATCTAACTCCAAAGCTTTGAGATTTCTGAAGGCAAAGTAGATATGTAAGCTTTGAATCAGTCACTATGTAAATGGAAGAGATGCAAAGGACCCCATAAAGTTCTTCTTGTCTAGCTTCTCCCAGCCTCTCCCAGCTCATCCTGTCTCACTCACTCTTCACCAGCACCTGTAACCCAAGGTACAGGTCTCATCCTGGTGCCTGCTTCTTCCCCAGGCCTTCATTCTTGCACTCACCTCCTCTCCATTCAACTCCTACTCAACTTCCCACCTCAATTTCAATGGCCTGTTCATAAGGTGAAATCTAGTCACTTTTTTCAACTTCCGTTGCCTTTCCTTCAACAGATACTAGCTCTGAATAGATGTTTACCAGCCCATCTCAAGGTGAGGGGGTAAGGGGGCAAAGTAGACAGGTGTTAACTTGAGGAATTAAGTTTAAAGAATTGTCTTTTGTTCTGAGATTATAGCCACCTTATATTTGGAGATTATATATCCTATCATTTAGGAAATGAGTGTAGATTTCTTTTAATATCCTCACTTAGAAATGAAGCAACCTTAGTCAAATTCCCCAAATAGTTTTTTCTGAAGTCTGTAAGTCTTGGAATTACATATCCCTTACTCAAAATGACTGTGGAGGAGTGAAGGTGGGGAAGAGAGATTTAAAAAAAAAATATGATTAGTATGTAAGCAACTTGCTATACAAGATCTCCATTCCAATCTTATTTCCTTTTTTAAAACAACTCGGTGCTTTAAAAACTCAGTATTATTCCACAGTTCTATGTGAAACAGGAGTTTCTAAGCTGATGCTGCTGACACTGCTTTCACATTTCTTACCGTTAAAAAAAAGTCCTTTGGGATGTTTTACACAGAATTCTATGTCCTACTTTAAATCTAAGAACTTTTTGACCTTCAGTATATGGAGAAAAATGTAAAAAATAATAAATGAGAAAAATGGCTTGTTCAAAGAGAAGCTTTTTAAAAATCTTGAAGCAAAGCTCTTTTCATTATCACTGATTAAAATTAAAGGAATAACAAACAAAGCTTTAAAAGGATTTGTTCCTTGAAACCTTTCATAAAAGGAGTTGTTCCTTGAAACCTTTCATAAACACAATGCAGAAAATATTCCGTCCTGAAACAAAGACATGTTGAGCCACCTTACTGAATACACAATGATCAGACTCTGTCTTACTCAGATGGAAGGTGAACATCTGAGGTCTCAAGTAGGCATTGTAACCACCATCTGTAAAATCATTTCTCTGAAAACCGGCTACCTCTAGGATACAGATTCTGCATAATCTCACAAAAGATAGTAGAGAAATCCCTTCAGGAAAGATGAAAAAATGAGCCGTTGCATACCACCTTCAGAGTTTCTCACATCCTTTGCCAACATTGAAAATTCATCTTAACTTAGTCAGCAACCAATTGATGCACTCCCACAGGTTTGAATATTCCTTTTCTTCTCCACCAAAAATGACCTTGTGTACACCAATAGTTTTGCAGGGAGCACAAGGGAGTCATTCTTTTGATAATACAGGATTTAAAATTCAGAACTGTGGAATTACCCAGGAAGACTTCCGAAAGAATTCAGTCACTTGATGGAGCTTATGCTGTACACAACAGAGAGGCTCCACAATGAAACACCTGGTTAAGAGCAGTTTTGAATTCCTAAGCTTTCCTTTCTTCTGTATTTTTACACTTTTGAAATCCATGCAATGGCTGTTAGGCAGAACATGGAATGAAGGACCTTGTATTACCTCAAGTTCCTGTTTGTATGCCTGTTTTGATGCAGTCACACCACAGGGCCAATATGAAAGATAAACTTAAAATGCAATAAAAATTAAAATTGAACTGAAAGGGCAATTCATACCAAAATCAGTGAAATCAGCTATATATGGTGTGTGTTTCAGGTTAATGTAAATTGATTTGAAAGTAAAAGAACTAACACAAACTAGCAATGCTAGGTCCCATTCGACAAGTATCTTTTAACCACTTGCCATGTGCCAGACAGTGGATCTACAGCTGTGAACTAGACACAGTCCCAGCCTCCAAGCCACTTACTCTCAAACCGGAAAGATAAACCCACGAAAGGAATATTTTCTGTTCTGTCTGATTTGTGTTCTGAGAACACAAGCAATGGATAAAGAACTCTGGTGAAAATGATCAGGAAGTCTTCCTAGGGAAGCGGATACTGAACAATTTAAAGAGCAGTTGAAGTCAGTTGATATTATGGGCTGAATTGTGTCTTCCTAAAATTCCTCTCTTTTGGTTCTAAACCCCAGTACCTCACAATGTGACTGCATTTGAAGATAAGGTCTTTAAAGAGGTAATTAAGGTTAAGTGAAGCCACCAGGGCAAGTGCAATGCAGTCTGATCAATGTCCTCGTAAGAGGAGGTGATTAGGACTCAAACACATACAGGAAAAACTACAGGAAGAGACAGTAGAGAACCCAACTACCAGCCAAGGAGAGAGGCCTCAGAAGAATTAGCCTTGCTGACTCCTTGATCCAGGACTTCTAGCATGCAGAACTACAAGAAAAGGAATTTCTGCTCTTTAAGACCCCAGTCTTTGGCACTTTGTTATGGCAGCCCTAGCAGATTAATAGTTGCTGAAGTAAAGTACTTACTATACAGCCGAAAGAACAGGAGGAAGAGGTCCCCGGTGGACTGAGTATGACTGAGAGGATGGCAGCAAATGAACCTAGGGAGGTACTTGCGGGTCAGGGGAAGAAACCTCTGCCTCCTTCACCAAGTCCTGGTCAAAAAGTTCAGACTCCATCCTGAGGGTGACAGGACACCATCAGAGGTCCTTTTACATGAGATTAGATATAAAAACCTTACATTTTATAAAAGTTACTCTGCTGCAGTGTTGATTATTGATTATCTGGAAGTAGACTCTATCAGCTAGGAGACCAATCTGAAGGTTCCTGCAATCATCCAAATGAGAAACGTTACAGTGAAATGGAGAGAAAAGTAATCTTGAGACATGAAAGAACAATGTGGAACAAAGCAAACAAACAAAAAATGGCTATCAGACAAAGCACAAGGACAGAGGTGCTAGAATGATCTCTGAGCCTCCCCCACACCATCACATTTCCACCCCAGTGGTTAGTCTTCTCAAAGTAGCCACATTTCTACTGGCAGAGAAGGCAAATTCCATTTTTGTGAATTAATATATTTGGCAACATCTCCTAAGGCACCTGCCAACACCAGTGTATCTCAGGCTTGGACTCTTGAACTCTGAGTTCTGTGAACACTAAATTCATCCACACTTTTGAAAAAGAACAGGGATTGAGGCAGATTCTATAATACCTATATTTATAACACTGCCTACAAGTGTTCTATTCTGTATGTGTGAAAATTCCCAATGGAATACTCACGAACCTTCTTGATGTGTACCAATAGCCTTGACATCCCTGAGGAAGAATAAACTACCTTCTAAATATAGTTAGCTAAGAAAAGGAAGTAGAGGGGAAGGGGACAGAAGATGGGGAAATGGAGGAAAAGAGAGAGGTTTTGGGTTTGGGGTTTTTCTCACTATGAGACTGCTTTGTTGAGCTCTCTCCAAACAACTTACCTTTAAGTGCAAAAGGATGAGGCTTATCTCTTGGAAGAGAGTCCGGTCCCTGCTGGAGCCTAGATGAAATCGATGTGGCTCATTTTATTAGGAGCTTTGCACAAAGGCAAACAGGAGTTGACAAGAAATAATGTAAAGTCAGGGGGTCTTACACACGTGAAAACTTTATTTGCCATCTATGCGATGTTCAAATATTAGAAGGATTTATTTTTATTATCCCTTTCTTCCAAGTGCTCCATTTTAAATGTCAGTAAGCTTTTAAAAATAAGGACAGGTTTTAGCAAATTGTCAGTCAAGGCTCTATTTCCCAGGTGTTTCTTAATAAGTGCGTTTATTGTAGCCCATGTGTCTGTCTGTCCAGTAGCCAACCTTTCCACGTCCTCTGTTCAGTGTTCACATTTTCTCTCTCTCATCATATTTCCCAACTGCCCCTTAGTGCTTTATCTTCTTCTTCAACACTCTGTGACTTCCCAAACCAGAAGGTTTTCAAGGGAACATCACTCTGTGCTTCCTGCGGAAGCATAAGCACAAAGAAATGATAAAACTCTGGCCCCTGCTTTATTCATAAAACACTTTGCAAAGTGCATTTAGTAATTTGCCATTGTAACCAATGGCATGCAGAGCTTTCAGGGCCCAGTTCTGACACTGTATTTAGTTCATTTTTGACTGCTCGGCTAAAACTTCCATTTGTATGCATTTATTCTGCTTCACACATTATGTTATCAGTCACTTTCAATATTTCAAAGTCACAGCAGGCTTTTTCTGACACACATTTATCAGAATGAACTGCCTTGATTGCTATTATTACAGAATACAGTGCCTGAGTAAGGGGAAAGGCATATGTAGTACCAGAATATTGAAACTGCCTGATAAAACAATAGATACAAGAGAATAAAAATAGAATAAATGCATATAAATGGATGCTTTAAAAGGCCAGCAAAATGTAGCAGTATAAAATAGGCATATAGAGTTCAAAAACCCATGAAGAAAAATGTAATAAAAATTTTTTGAAAAGGATGAGGTCCCAATTGAAAATTTCACTGTCCCAGTGTCAGAAAATAAGTGGATATTACATACTTCTTTTCAGTAATCATGGATTCAAATAAGCTCTACTTATGAATGTTGCCTTTGAAATCCACTACTGAATAACAAAGAACATAATAAAAACACATGCTCCAGCCAAAAATAAAGTTAATGAAACCTATAAGGAACTAATCAGAACTCCAGACCCATTACTCCTTTATTCTTGACAGGTTACTAAATATATCACCCAGCAGAAGACCTGTGTCCCATTTGCCTGCTCTGTACTTCACTTTTCGTCTTTAATCAGACTTCAGAACTGCATACCAAAGAACCATAGAAATCAATTTTAGGGTCAGAGAACACCAGTGTCTATGTGTGGGCCTCCTTAGAATTTCTTAAGTTTCAAGAAAGTTTATTTCATGCATAAAGCATGAAATAAAAAGCCACAGTAATTGGTATACCAAATATCTTTCTAAAAGTGAATTAGGGACTTCCCTGGTGATCCAGTGGCTGAGACTTCACCTTCTAATGCAGGGAGTGCAGGTTCCATCCCTGGTCAGGGAGCTAAGATACCACATACTGCTGCTGCTGCTGCTGCTGTCGCTTCAGTCGTGTCCGACTCTGTGCGACCCCATAGATGGCAGCCCACCAGGCTCTGCCATCCCTGGGATTCTCCAGCAAGAACACTGGAATGGGTTGCCATTTCCTTCTCCAATGCATGAAAGTGAAAAGTGAAAGTGAATTGCCCAGTCATGTCAGACTCTTAGCGATCCCATGGACTGCAGCCTACCAGGCTCCTCCGTCCATGGGAGTTTCCAGGCAAGAGTACTGGAGTGGGGTGCCATTGCCTTCTCCGAAAACACCACGTGCCTTGTGGCCCAAAACCCCAAACTGTAAAACAGAAGCAATATTGTAATGAATTCAATAGAGACTTTTAAAACGGCCCACATCAAAAAAATCTTTTTTAAAAAAGTGAATTAATATAATACAAAAATCTGAAGCATTTTAATTATTTCCAAAGATGAGGAAAACAGAAAAAGCTAAGTATTGCTTTTTTCTTTAGGACATTTATATATCTTTATGAATTTGCCTCAGTTCATATATTCCTTAACATAGTCTTCCAAAGTAATATTCAAGAAATTATGGTAGATGTAGAAAACTTCCGTCTCACAGACCCACAGTTTGGAAACCCAAAATTAAAAGAAATTGTAATCACACTCAAAAAACAACCGAAAGATCTAGGTAATTACCTGCTTACTCTATTCCAGAAATAATATCTAATCTCTTCTAAAAAAAATTGTTTAATTTGAATGTTATTTAAAGCCCTGAAATGAAGAAGCACTCTTTTAATTCTTTTGAATCCTTATAATTAAATGTCAAAATCACATTTTAAAAATTTTAGATAGATTAAATTATTCTGTCATCATCTCAGTTATTCATTGTCCTGGCCATCTTACAAGTCTTTTGGTATGTATTGACTCTTCACGGACCATCTGACCAGTAGCATAACTCTAGATTTATACACAGAAAAGATTATGGTGAAACACACACTAATTCAGAAAAAAATTTTAATTTGAAAAATATGTTTATTAACATAATTTTATTATTCATAAATAGGTATTCTTTTAAAAGAATATCTACCAATATAGAAAACAAACACGGTTATCAAATGAGAAAAACAAGAAGGGATAAATTAGGAGTTTGGCATTACCATATACACCCTACTATATATAAAATAGATAACCAACAAGTACCTACTTATAGCACAGGGAACTATATTCAGTATTTTGTAATAACCTATAAGGGGAAAAAATCTGAAAAAAATAGATATATACTATATATAACTGAATCACTTTGTTGTATCCCTAAAACTAACACATTGTAAATCAACTGCCCTTCAGTTTTAAAAAATAATAATAATAATTTGATACTTTCAAATTGTGGTGCTGGAGAAGACTCTGGAGAGTCCCTTGGACAGCAAGGAGATCAAACCAATCAATCCTAAAGGAAATTAACCCTGAATACTCATTGGAAGGACCTGTCCTGAAGCTGAACCTCAGTACTTTGGCCACCTAGTATAAAAGCCAACACATTGGAAAAGACACTGATGCTGGGAAAGATTGAAGGCAAAAGGAGAAGAGGGTGGCAGAGGAAGAGATGGTTAGATAGCATCACCAACTCAATGGACATGAATTTGAGCAAACTCCAGAAGATAATGAAAGACAAGGAATCCTGGCATGCTACAGTCCCTGGGGGCGCAGAGTTGAACACGACTTAGCAATTGAACAACAGCAACAATAACAAAGCAAGAAAAAATAATACCATGTAGAATATTAAAATGTCTTGAGATTTTAAAATAAAAAAGACATGACTCAAAGTATGCAGAATATATCATATTTTAAATACATATCTTTACTGTATCTGGCAAATTCAAAGCACTAACAATTTTGTTAAAATATCTATTTTATTTTCTAATAATAAGAATAATCATTTCTAGACAGCAATTATTTCTCTCTGAGGGAAAACAAAAAGGTTTACTGTAGCCAGTAGTCATTTTAGTAAAGTGTTTCTCTTCCTAATTAATGTGTTAAGAGAGATAAGTATATTCTGTTTTTGTGTAAAAATTTTGAATTCATTTTCTATTGAATAACTAAATATGTTCAATCTTAATTTTATTCCACAATCTATGGAGACATTAAAAATAAGTGCCATAAAGTGTAAAGATTGGGAGACTTGGAAAACCCCTAACATATATTAAGCAATTTGTTTGTATTAATTAACCCAGTTACTAATTTGGAAAAATCTTTATGTCAGCTTAGAACTGCTACAAGTGATTATATCTGTTAGAAATAAAACTAATTTAGTCTGTTCATCAACATGCAAGGATACCTTTATTGAATAAAGCAAAGTATATGTAGATATTATGCAGTTGAAGTTTTAAGGTAGATCACCAATAAACAGAGAATTTATATTCTTATCAGTTTATCAAATCAAATGAGATTTGCTCATTACATAATTAAATGCTTCATCTGCATATATACATCACATTTTCCACAAACTCATACATCCTCCTTCACACACACACACTCACTCACACACTGCTCACTGCATTCTGCACTCCCAGTCATTCATTTCCTTCCCCATATTTGACTCATAATTAGCATACCAAAAAGGACAGCTGTGAAAAGGTGAGGCAACTAATTCTAGCTGTCATTTCAATAAAATACCCCTTAAAAAGTTCAATTTTTATTCGACCTTTTTATAGTTCTCACTGCTTCAGAAAAGTTCATATGATCAGTTCTTTGTTCAGGTAGTTTTAAAGGTGTCATTTTTCTCATAGATGTTTTACAGCTCTAGGGGAGAAAGGTTCAGTATATTGTCATTTAGTGTGCCGTGAGCCTGTGGTGGGTATGCAAGTCTGGCTTCTGAGTGCCTTCATCTAGGGATGTAGATGATAACAATAACACCTATTTAAAAATGAGAAATTCTTCTTTAGCTAGCTAGCCCTATCTTCAGGTGATATTTTATTCATATGCTTACCCCTTTTATTTATAGTTTCCTTATAATTTTGAGCTTCTACTTCTTTCTTATTTGTATCTTAATAGGAGCTCATTTCAATGTATCTTTATAGTAATTATAATATTTTAATTTGTTTAGAATATTGTATATCATACACTTAGGACATTGTATGTATTTACAGATATTTAATGAATGCTGGTGTTAAATGTAGCTCAACCAAATGACTTTGAACCACTCTTAGGGATGAAGAGTTCCCACCAAACCATAAAAATTTTCTCTGCTCAGTATTCCATCATAGCAGTGTTTGATTTTGTAGGATAGCAATGCCTTCTACCATAGTGTCTTTCCTGGATGAAAACAAAATAGAAGTAAATATGGCACATTTGTTGGTTCACCCATACATTCAAAAGCTCAAGCACAAATTTAGGGGAAAATATCTGACTTCTCATTTTTAATCAGCTCTGCCCCAACTTCAAAAAACTCATATCCAGAGCACCAGTTCTTATTTGTTTATTTACTGTGATAGAGTTCTTATTCAAAGTATTCTGCTTAAGTCTGTCCTTGGGGGACTATCTGGAAGCTACACTGAGGGCAGAAATCTCTAGTTAGATTGCCTAAGATACAGATTTCTTGTAGAACCTAATACAGCTGCCAATTTACTTTTGAGGGCAATCAGGATGCTCATTAGTAATTGAGTTGAAGCAGAGAGGAACTTCATTTGTACCGAGTCAGTGACCTGGATCGTTTTCAGAATGAGTATTGAGCTGAAATGGACCATTCATTTCTACTTCCAGTGGGATACTGTACCAAAAGGTTATGGCTCTTACCTTCCTCTAACAGTGATAGGGATTTTCAGGAGCAGAAAACGTCACTTTATGTTTGCGATTTATAGCTCAGGGTAATTTTTAATATGATTTTTATTACTCTTACAGCATGAAATAAGCCTGTATTTTCAGCTAACATATGGGACTGAGTCCAACACCTTCATTTAGTAGGTAATTGAGATATGACAGTTCATGCTGATGAATCAAAGGTTTCAGAAGTGAAGGAGATTAAAAAAATAGACAAATGTGGAGCATGATCAGCAGAAGTGGGCCTAAAGTTATAGGGAACTTCAGTGGTTTAATAAAGTGGTGTTAAATAAAGAAAGTATTGAAATAGTACCACTTTAATCATTTAATAGCAGAAGCCTGTATAGGAGATATGATAGTCAGGCACTATTCAAATAGCTTTACATATGTTGTAATTTTTGTCCTCACAACTCCCCTATTTTACAGATGAAACAACTAGAGATTACAAAGACTTTCCCGAAATCATACAAGTAGCAAGTGATGGAACTGGTATTCACACCTCAGCAGTCTGGCTCCAGAGTCAGTAACCTTAACCACAATACTCTATTACTAGTCTGGAAAGCTGGTGAAATAGGCCACCAAGGTTATACAGATGGTCCCCAACATGATGGTTCAATTTACCAATTTTTCAGCGTTACAGTAGTGCAAGCATTGTGCATTCAGTAGAAACCATACTTGGAATTTTGGATTTTATATCTTCCTGGGCTATCAATAAGGCTTCCCAGGTGGTTTAGTGGGTAAAGAATCTGCCTGCAATGCAGGAGACACAGGTGTAATCCCTGCATCAGGAAGCCCCTGGAGGAGGACATGGCAAACCACTCCAGTATTCTTGCCTGAGAAATCCCATGGACAGAGGAGCCTGGCAGGCTACAAACCATGGGGTCGCAAAGAGTCAGACATGACTGAAGCAACTTAACACACTCACACATGCTATCAGTACGCAATGTGATACCCTCTTGTGATGCCGGGCAGCAGCAGCTAGCCACACCCCCCAGTCAGCCATACATTCATGACAGTAAAAAATCAATATACTTATAAACATTCTGTAATCATACAACCATTCTATTTTTCATTTTCAGTGTAGTATTCAGTAAATTACATGAGATATTCAACACTTTGATATATAATAGGTTTATGTGAGATGATTTTTCCCATCTATAAGCTAATATAAGTGTTCTGAGCACATTTAAGGTGTACTAGATTAACTATGATGTTTGGTAAGTTAGGTGCATTAAATGCATTTTTTACTTAAAATATTTTCAACTTAAGGTGTGTTTACCAGGACAAAGCTCCATCATAAAATGGGAAAGATCTGTATTACATTCAGATTCTACATTGCTATTATGATTTATAATTGAGAAATATATATTTGGTCTTCATCTGGTGTAGATTTGCTAAGAATCTTAAATTTTCATTAGTAATTAGAGAAACAAAGGTGACTTTTATAATGTTAATGAGGTGACTTTTGGACTGTACCTACTGATGGGGAGGGAATGGAGGAGGGGGTGCAAGGAGAACAAACCTGTTTGGAGGACTGATATCTGCGGAGAGTAGAGAAGCTGATGGTTGAATGAATTACCAGTGGTCAATGAAATGGTCATGCCTACAAAATAAACCCTTCCTAAAAACCCAAAAGTACAAAGCTTCCAAGTTGCTGAACATTTAGGGAGAGTGATATGCAGGAGAGACCAAGGAATCTCATGACCTTCCCCCATACCTTGCCCTATGTTCCTCTTCCATTTAGCTGTTTCTGAGTTATATCCTTTTCTAATAAGGTGATCCAGTAAGTAAACCATTTATCTGAGTTCTGCCAGCTACTCTAGCAAATTAATCAGACTCAAGGAGGGGAGGGGGGTTATTGAAACCTCCAATCCTGTTAATCAGAGGCACGGGTGACAACCTGGACTTGCAGTTGGCATCTGAAGGGACGTGGGGCAGTCTTGTAAGACTGAACTCTTAACCTGAGGAATCTGATGCTATCTCCAGGTAGATGGTGTCAGAATTGAGTTGAACTATAGGACACCCAGCTGATGTTTGAAAATTGCTCATTGGTGTGGGAAACCCCCTACACACAGAGACAAATATACATCAGAGTTGGTGACCAGACTCATTCAGTTACCTCCAAGTAAAGAATTACGGGGAGGGAGGTGGGAGGGGGGTTCAGGACGGGGAACACATGTATACCTGTGGTGGTTTCATGTTGATGTATGGCAAAACCAATACAATATTGTAAAGTAATTAGCCTCCAATTAAAATAAATAAATTTACATTTTAAAAAATTAAAAAAGAATTTCTTATCAGGGATGTGGAGCCCCAGTCCAGTAGCAATGTCCTCATTGCTAAGAGGCCAAGAACAATTTTAATATTTCATCATTCTCAACCTCCAGTGAATTTTTTTCAAGTAGGAAATCTGAGCAAAGCAACTCAAATAACTATTTTTAACCCAAAATTTGTGCAGGAATTCAAGAGCACATGTTAACAAAAATTTTCAGCCAGTTAACTGAGAGTGACACAGTGGACAAGGTATATTCCACACTTCTATGGAGACCCTAGGGCACTGGAGCCTCCAATGAAACAGGGGCACTGACAGACATAAGGCAAACCCCATCCGACAGCAGCAGCTAAGCTCATAGCAGAGACAGTCCAGCAAGCAACCTCGGCAGCACTCTGGCAGCAACAGCCGGGTGGAGGAGACACATTTATCCAAGTCTAAGTTCAAAGGCCTTAGGGTCAGGCAAAAAAGAACTGCAAAGGATCAGAGAACTGGAGGAAAGGGGCCACATGGCTGCTGAAACTACAGAAGTCCATGTAAAACTTTCACAGGTGAGTCCCAAGATGAATTTAAGAGACTGGAGGTCCCACAGTCTTGGGTGGGGATGAGCCAGATGGCGGCTACTGCTTGTGTCCAGAATTATCACACCTTCCTCCCTTGTGGGTGTAGGCTGAAAAAAAAAAAAGACAGATTACATATGAATCCACAAATCATTAATAATCTTTTCTGTATATTTGGGGGTATGGTCATCATATCATATTTAATTAAAAATGTTATACATACTAAAATTGTTTGTCAAAAAAAACTTCTGAAATGAAAAGAGAAAATGTTAATTTGATGTCATGGCTTACAAAAGGAGTGATGGATAGAAGGTTGTATTTCATTTGTTAAGCTTTTTAGATTTTTCATTTTGTCATAAATTTCTTTACAGTAGATAATTGGCAGCCTTGACTAAGACATCAGGAAGAGAAGATGTAATGAAGATTCATAGGCAATGTGCAGACCCAAACATAGCTGAGTCATCAGTGGGAATTTCTATTACTTTCTCAATCTCTTTTAAATTTTAAATTAGACTTAACTGTTAAAAAGGCTCAGTACTGAGGATGCTGATACTAGTTCTCAAATTCAAAAACTTATCAAGATAAGAGATTTGACCCTTTTGTACTATATGATTTTATTTATTTTTAAAAAAATTTTTTAATTTAAATTTATTTATTTTAATTGGAGGCTAATTAGGTTACAATATTGTATTGGTTTTGCCATACATCAACACGAATCCACCACGGGTGTACACGTGTTCCCCATCCTGAACCCCCCTCCCACATCCCTCCCCATACCATCCCTCTGGGTCATCCCAGTGCACCAGCCCCAAGCGTCCTGTATCATGCATTGAACCTGGACTGGCGATTCATTTCACATATGATATTATACGTGTTTCAATGCCATTCTCCCCAGTCATCCCACCCTCGCCCTCTCCCACAGAGTCCAAAAGACTGTTCTATACGTCTGTGTATCTTTTGCTGTCTCGCATACAGGGTTATAGTTACCATCTTTCTAAATTCCATATATATGCATTAGTATAGTGTATTGGTGTTTTTCTTTCTGGCTTACTTCACTCTGTATAATTGGCTCCAGTTTCATCCACCTCATTAGAACTGATTCAAATGTATTCTTTTTAATGGCTGAGTAATACTCCATTGTGTATATGTACCACTGCTTTCTTATCCATTCATCTGCTGATGGACATCTAGGTTGCTTCCATGTCCTGGCTATTATAAACAGTGCTGCAGTGAACACTGGGGTACACGTGTCTCTTCCAATTCTGGTTTCCTTGGTGTGTATGCCCAGCAATGGGATTGCTGGGTCATAAGGCAGTTCTATTTCCAGTTTTTTAAGGAATCTCCACACTGGTCTCCATCGTGGCTGTACTAGCTTGCATTCCCACCAACGGTGTAAGAGGGTTCCCTTTTCTCCACACCCTCTCCACAATTTTTTGCTTGTAGACTTTTGGATCACAGCCTTTCTGACTGGCATGAAATGGCACTTCATTGTGGTTTTGATTTGCATTTCTCTGATAATGAGTGATGTAGAGCATCTTTTCATGTGTTTGTTAGCCATCTGTATGTCTTCTTTGGAGAAATGTCTATTTAGTTCTTTGGCCCATTTTTTGGTTGGGTTGTTTATTTTTCTGGAGTTGAGCTGCAGGAGTTGCTTGTATATTTTTGAGATTAATTCTCTGTCAGTTGCTTCATTTGCTATTATTTTCTCCCATTCTGAAGGTTGTCTCTTCACCCTGCTTATAGTTTCCTTTGTTGTGCAGAAGCTTTTAATTTTAGTTAAGTCCCATTTGTTTAATTTTGTTTTTATTTCCAATATTCTGGGAGGTGGGTCATAGATCCTGCTGTGATTTATGTCGGAGAGTGTTTTGCCTAGGTTCTCCTCTACGAGTTTTATAGTTTCTGGTCTTACATTTAGATCTTTAATCCATTTTAAGTTTATTTTTGTGTACAGTGTTAGAAAGTGTTCTAGTTTCATTCTTTTACAAGTGGTTGACCAGTTTTCCCAGCACCACTTGTTAAAGAGAAATAAAATTGACAAACCATTAGCCAGACTCATCAAGAAACAAAAGGAAAAAATTCAAATCAATAAAATTAGAAATGAAAATGGAGAGATCACAACAGACAGCACAGAAATACAAAGGATCATAAGAGACTACTATCAGCAATTATATGCCAATAAAATGGACAACTTGGAAGAAATGGACAAATTCTTAGAGTAGTACAACTTTCCAAAACTGAACCAAGAAGAAATAGAAAATCTTAACAGACCCATCACAAGCACAGAAATTAAAGCTGTAATCAGAAATCTTCCAGGAAACAAAAGCCCAGGTCCAGACGGCTTCACAGCTGAATTCTACCAAAAATTTAGAGAAGACCTAACACCTATCCTACTCAAACTCTTCCAGAAAATTGCAGAGGAAGGTAAACTTCCAAACTCATTCTATGAGGCCACCATCACCCTAATACCAAAACCTGACAAAGATGCTACTATGATTTTAAATGAAGGCTATCAGTCAGTTCAGTCGCTCAGTCATGTCCGACTCTTTGCGACCCCATGGACTGCATGCAGCAGGCCAGGCCTCCCTGTCCATCACCAACTCCCAGAGCTTGCTCAAACTCATGTCCATTGAGTCAGTGATGCCATCCAACCCATCTCATCTTCTGTCACCCTCTTCTCCTCCTGCCTTCAATTTTTCCCAGCATTAGGGTCTTTTCCAGTGAGTCAGTTCTTTGCATCAGGTTGTCAAAGTATTGGAGATTCAGCTTCAGCATCAGTCCTTTCAGTGAATACTCAGGACTGATTTCCTTTAGGATTGACTGGTTGGATCTCCTTGCAGTCCAAGGAAGGCTATAATGGCCCCTTTTCATAATAGAATTTCTGATTTACTAAAAAAAAAAATAGCTTTAATATATAACTCATTATTTTACATTTACAATAGTAGCATTATTATGATAATAGTTTGAAAAATAGTATCAGTGATTCTTTTTTGATGATCCAGAGTTGGAGGTTTTTGTAAACAAAAAAATACAAGGACTCTGAAATAATTAAATTTGAATTTTGGAACATATGCATATGAATTATTTCTAACAAAAGGGATTCTCATGTGACAAGCAGGGGATGCCTGTATTTCTAACTATGTTTACTCAGTGTTTTAATGTCAGTTAAAACGCTATCTCAGTCAAAATAGCTCCTATATGTGTAAAATTATGGTTATTTCCCAAATTATACTATTTTTTCTTCCACTGAAACCATGTTTAAATGGTGTTATTTTGACTTGCCAGTAGACACAGGTAGTAACCTAAACAAGTTTTTTATATTGTAAGGCATTGCTTACAGTCAGAAAAAAAAGAACATTTTCTATAATTTTATAGTGAGAGTAGAAAGTAAGACTCTATTTAGCTCAGGTCGATATTTGTGCACTAGAAATTACTGTGGACTAAACAACTTACTATTTCAGTTGAAACACCTATCACGCAATGGAAGAAATATTCTTTTTTGAAAGGGCCAATAGATATGCACCTACCCCTCAATTTGTAAGCAAATGTTTCAAAACACTATTTTAAGAATCAAAATTTAAATTATGATTATGTCAAGAATTATGAGAGATCTGAGATTTTATACTACTTGCAAGTATCAAGTTAGCCCTGTCACAGTTTCAGAAATGCTGACAGAAGACATGAGAATCCTGGATCACAAATGAAGAACTTTATTCATGTCAGACTGAGCAGTGTGTGCTTCATTTTTTCAAGTTTTCCCTGCCCTCAGATCGGATGGAGATAATGCAGAGTAAAGCCCAGCAATATCCTGCTCACAGTGTGTCTTACACAGGGACTGACCTGCCCAAACTCTGCCCAAGATGGAGACATCATCTTTATTATTCAGTCAGGAAAAAAAAATCTGCCACTATCCCAAGGCTATTTGCTAGACAAATATCCTTGAAAAGAGTCCAGGACAAAAGGCATCACAAGACATGTAGAAACAAAGTGCAAAATTGTCCCTCAACAAAATATTTTAGTAGAACCTCATTATTCACAATTCAGTACTTGAGAACTCACTTGCAGAATTTTTGTGCAACCCTAAAATCAATACTTGCCGCACTTTCACAGTCATATGCACACATGGGCAGAGTGGGGAAAAGCTGACTTGCCTGATGCTCAGGTTCCCAGCTAAGGCCAACCTTATTTTAGTTCTTGTACAGTAAAGTATCTTTTCTGTAGTCCACTGTCAAGGATTTTGCATTTTTGTGAACTTTCCTTTTTGGTGATTTTGTTATTTAAAATGGACCTGAATAGTGCTGAAGGACTGTGTAGTGTTCCTAAGTACAAGAAGGTTATGGGATGTCTTAACAGAGAAAATGTTAGAGAAGTTTCATTACGTATAAGTTATAGTAGCATTGGCAGTGAATCTGAAATTAATGAATCAAAAAACGTGTATTTAATAAGATACATGAAAAATGTGTATTTAATGTGACTTTCTTTCACTCAAACAGTCATAAAACAAAGTTACGAACTGATGTTTTGATGAAAATGTTGTGACCAGAGGCTCACAGGAACCTAATGTGTATTTCACCTAGGAGCAATGGTTCAGGAGTCACTAATTCAATATTTGGTGCCTCACTATGGCCCATCACTACTGTGAATAATGAGAATTAACAGTATAGTCAGTCACAAATCCAGCAACCCCACTTCCACTCTTGCTGCCTTATAGCCTCTCCTCAACAGAACAGCAAGACGGATCTTGTAAAACAAGCACAATCATAGCTCAGCTCTGTTCAGACGTTCTCCAGCGACTTTCCCCTCTCGGAATCAAAGTAAATGTATCTCGCAGGTCCTCCAGCATCTGCATTCACCACCTTGCCTCTGTGGCCTCTGGACTCTCCCCCTTGCTCATTCTGCTTCACCCACTCAGGCTTCCTTGCTGTTTATAGAACAGGCCATTTCCTGCCTCATGACCTCTGCACTTACTTCTCCTCTGTCTAGAAAGCTCTTCTTCTTTTTCCAGAGTTCTGTATGAATTAATCCTGCATCTCTTTCATGTCGTTGCTAAAATCCCACCTTCCCATTGAAGCCATCACCAACCACTCTATTTAAAGGTAGAAGCCTGTCCCTCCCAACCCTGGTACCCCCATCCTCTGTCTCTGTTTCATTGTTGTCCGTGGCACTACCACCCTCTGACCTAGGCTAAATATTACATATGCATTTTGTTTATCACGGTCCTTCCCAAAATATGCAGGAATTATTATTGTCTGTTTTATTTATGGCTTGTGTACCCAGAGCCTAGAACAGTGCCTGTATCACCATAGATCTTCAATAGGTATTTATTGAATAAACTGAAATAAAAATCTCCTGAAGTTTTCAGGGACTTTCTTTTTTGCCGTAGGGTATGATCTGATCCTAAAGAAAGCTCCTGCGAATATTTCTTCAAAGCAGATAAATTAATAGTGAGAGAGGCAGAGCTCAAAAGTCTTGCTCAGGCTCAGCAAGAGGAGAAAGCTAATTGGGAAAAGGTAGCAAGAGTGTTTTCAAGCTGTCTTGAGAAGAGATATATGGATGAATCTCTTCATTTTTCACATGATAACAATGTTTTTAGCAGCGAGAGAGTTGATACTAGATTTAAAAATAACAATGATTTTTTTTTAAAGAAAACCTAACTCACTGGAAAAAATGTTCTTGTCTCCAGTTTCTTTGTCCAATAATATCAAATCAAATGAATCCCTCATGAAGAAAAAAGACAGTGCTTTTTCTTTAAAAAACAAAACAATTAGAGTTTAGCTCAGCTGCCCACAAAACATGAACTGTTTCATTTAACTAACCGAGAGCACGGTTTAATTCCTAAATAAGGAAGCAATTTCCATTAATAAAAGGCAAGTCCCTCACAAGCATGTTTCTCTCTGCCCTAAACAGCAATGGAGAAAACTCATGGTGCTTCTGCCTGTTCCAAAGACAACCACAGATAAATGGAACAAATACTAGGTACACTGTAAAAACAGACGGTCTGGCACTAAGGCTAATTCTGAGTTTTACCATCAGGTGGTTTTCTGTGCTATTGTAATCCAAATTTCTCCAGACCTCACCAGTTAGGGAGTGGGAAAAAGAACTGTAAGAACTTCTGATTCACTCACTTAATGCTCCATAGAACATAGGACCTCTAGCCTCCCTTAGTGTTCACACAGTTATTTTATGGGATTCTCTAGGTGGGTTATTTTGGGTGTTCGTAAAGAGTAATCTCAAGGTTTTCAATCTGTTAATGGCCTCCAAACCACTTGAGAGTAGCCTTTTGGCTGCCCAAGCTCAACCATAAGAACGCACATCAACACAAAGGGTGGTAACACTTAAGAAGCAAAGCAGAGCCAATTTTCCCAAAATCCTTACCACCCTGGAGTCATGCTGCAGCCCAAGTAAGAAAGCTGCTCTTCTGAGCAGGGTCACACTGGATGCGATGTGAGAGCAGCACTTGTGTCTGTTTCTGCTGGCAAGCTGTCTGTGTAAAGGACTCAAATAGGCGTGCACTTTGGCAGACTCAGGAACAAGCATGCATACATACACACATATGTTCATGCATAATATAATATGACCATGAAGTAAGAGCCGTAAGATACAGACAACGCACTACTGGAATGCAAAATAGATTAGAGGACTCTAGAAAGGAAGGCTTCGTGATAGAAGGGGCCTGTATGTAGACCTCAGGCCATAGGCAGTCTCTGTGATCATAATGCTTGCTTAATTCATGGATAGCAAATCTCTTTCCTCAGTTTCCCTGATCACTGTATTTCAAGAAGACAAAACTCTAACATATTAGTAGACTCAAAAAATTTTCTCATGTTTAAAGTAGTTATCTTTGGTGTCTCACTGAGAAGATACAAATGGTTGCTTTGGTCTGTGCTAACCTTTATTCACGTACCACCTAGTTTGACAAATATTTCTGATAAAAATTATCCCCACTTTTATGGAACCTGCATTCTAATGCTATAAAGAATGATAATGCAAGGTAGGGAAATGAGGGGAGAAAGATATTGGTCCATGGTTAATAATTTATATACATCTATAAATATATATATCTCATGTTTTATTTATCCACTCATCCATTGATGGACACATAAGTTGTTTCTGTATCTTGGCTATTGTAAATAATGCTGTAATGAATGGAGAGTGCAGATATCTTTACCAATTAGTGTTTTTATTTTCTTCTGATAAATACCTAGAAGTGGAATTGCTGGATAGTATGGACTTTGCTTTTACTTTGAGTGAGATAGAAAGACATTAAACAGTTTTGAGCCAAGAAATGCTGCTGTCTAAATCAAGATTTTAAAAGATCCTAGTGAATGCTTTGTTGTGACAAACTACAGTGGACAAAGTGGAAGCAGAGAGACTAGTTAGGAGGCTTGTGTTTCATACGAAGTGACTAGGACCATAATGGAGGTAGCAAAGGGTATATGAAGTCGTCTGACCGCATAGATAAGACAGAATTTGCTAACAGATTGGATGTGGAGTTTGAAAGAAGAGTCAAGTGCGACTCTCAGGCTGTTGGTCTAAACAACTAGAAGGGGAGAGCTGTCGTTTCATGAAATGGGAAACTTACAGGAGGAATGTGTTGGGACAGGTGAAGACATTAAAATAGAGAAATCAGTTCTGGAAGGTGGGACCTTTGAGGTTTTGGAGTTCACCTGATTTGCATTAGATCTGCTCTGGCACTGGTGGCTCAGATGGTGAAGAATCTGCCTGCAATGCAAGAGACCTAGGTTCAATCCCTGGGTTGGGAGGATCCCCTGGAAAAGGGAATAGCTACCCCCTCTCCAGTATTCTTGCCTAGAGAATTCCATGAACAGAGGAGCCTGTCAGGTTATGGCCCATGGGGTCGCAAAGAGTCGGACACAACTGAAATGACTAACTCTGTTCTTGCACTGAATTTTTTTAAATTATAAAGTCTTTAACATTAACTCAGCTCTTCCAGGGCTCAATTTCCTCACCTGTATCATGAGGATAATAGAACCCAACAAGTAGGATAGGTGTCATGAGGATTCAACAGAGAGCAGATACAAAGTACTGAAAATACAGGTTTAATTTTATATATATATCTATGTATGTATATGTGTATATACACACACACAATGAGCTTCCCAAGTGGCACTAGTGGTAAAGAACCCACCTGCCAATGCAGGGGACATAAGAGACACAGATTTGATCCCTGGGTTGGGAAGATCCCCTGGAGGAAACCACAGCAACCCACTCCAGTGTTTTGCCTGGAGAATCCCATGGACAGAGGAGCCTCATGGCCTACAGTCCATGGGGTCTCAAAGAGTTGGACACAACTGAGCGCCTAACACTGTCACTTCACTTCATATATGTGATTGATAAATGGAAATTACCATAATCTTCATGAGATTAGATGTGAGGTTTCTTATGGCACTGTGAGAATTACTTGCAGAAAAGTTTCTAAGATTGTGTTTTAGTGAGATCAATTCTAAACACTTCTGAAAGGAGATCTTGGCCCATATCATTCAGTACTTATGTTCATCATAGCAATTTGTCCTTTACTGTTTAGCTCTTTCTCTGGCTTTGCTAAACACACTATGCTATACTCTTTCCTAGATCCTATAGTTTTTTGGGGTTTTTCTCATCACTTGGGCAGAAAGCATTAGTCTGATAGATTTTTGTACAAACCAGTAAGTGTACTCTTGGTTTTATTCTTTTAGAATTTATATAATGCTTTATATCATCAAGGCATCAAGATATTATTCTGCTTTATTTGTTTCATGTTCTTCAATATTAATAATTTTTACTGTCATTCCTAAATATCTTGTTTACTTTTAAATAGGTTATTAAGTTATGTGGGATAGTGTCTGGTAGAACTGTTCTGGATTATAAGCTGAATAAATATATTTATCCTCAGAAGAACAGACTGACCTGACTTATTTCCCTGGCAGGCAGTAGTGGGTTTTGATTCTGGCTCAGTCACTCCATCTCCAACATCAGGGCCTGTCAGCTGCCAACATTTGCTAGATACAAATTTCCTGAAAACTACACTTCCCTAGGTCCCTACCTCACTCATTCTCCCCACTTGTTGGCAAGACGTCCTTTAGCTCAGTCTACGGTGGGGTTTTCATATACACCCGTCTCATTCTCACAAAGCCAGTACACGGACAGCGGGAGGAACTGCTTCTCCTCCTGTGTGCTCCATCACCTCAAAATCAGTTCCTTGCTGTAGCTGACATCTAAGTCAGATGTCAGTGACGTATCTTTTTAAAGCTGGTTTTGATAACTCTGCGTGTTCTGAGGTTTACACTCACTAGGTTGCTTGAGTGTACCACATTTCTGTTTATCTTCTTGACAGTTTCTCCCCTTAAATGTCCATCTTACTTTACTACCATGGCCACATCTGTTTTACCCTTGACCCCACTTTTGGGATACTCTCAGAATTTACATGTCACCATGATTTTTTTACCTCTTCTAGAAATATCTCTATTTTTCACCCATATAAAGTTTGACTCAGTTTCCAAGACTCAGTTCTAATCCTGCTTCTTCCTTGAGGTCACTTCATTTTGCACTTACCCTACTGCGCTTATCAGAGTAACTATTCTTACAACAGAATATGCAACAGAGTGCTTGTGCACGTGTTCCCAGTTGACCATTAGCCTGGAAAGGGCTGGCACGATAACTGGCTTATGTTTCAGTTTCCAAAAGTCCTTGAATGTAGTAGATAATCAATAAATGTCTGTTGAAATAATATGCTTCTTTTCTTAACATGTCTTTTTTATCTGCTTTGTCTTCATTGTCAGCATTGTTCTTGCATAACAGTCTATGTCAGTTTTTTTGGTGCTAAATACAGTTTCGGTAATTTAACAAGTTTGAGCATCTTCTATGTAACTTTTTAATGAATTTGAACTTAGGAATGCAGTGAATTAATGCACAATCCCTCGCTTAGAGGAGCTTATACTATGGAAGGAAAAACCGACAAGTATATAACTAGTATATTGTGTGACATGTATGTTATGATGGTAGTGATATTTTTCAAAGTAGTATTTAAATGGCTAAGGAGTTTCAGAGGGTCTCATTGTGTGGGGTTTGAGTGACTTGAAACCTAATAAATACCTTAAGCACCTGGAGTAGTGCTCTGCCTGTGGAAGGCACACAGTAAACGTTGTTTGCTGGATTAATTACATGATGGCAGCTAGAAGGCAAGTTCAGAAGACAGCAACACTTTCAGTCCACTGTGATGTTGATAGGATTTTCCTGCCTTATTGTAGCCCTCAGCTTTCAGTCACTTATACCCCCAGTTGAAGACTCCCTGGGTCTCATCTAAATAAGATGATGAAAAGAGTAAGACTGAATAGTTTTCCAGATAACTAAGATAGCTTCCTAACAGTAATTTCCAGAATCTTCCCCCAGAACATGTAAACATGACTACCTGTAAACATGACTACCTGTAAACATGGGCTTACAGCATTAATGTAAGAAAGAAGAAAAGAAACAAAATTATTATGAAATTGTTTTTAAATATTAGAACACTTCTTCAAAAGATTGTCAAATTTTAGGTTGGTATCAGATGTTCTAATTTTACTTGTAAGCATATAAACTTTGCATTCATCAGTTAGTAATTAACTTATTACCTGAACAAGCATCTATTGAAAACCTATTGCATGATGGTTTCTTGCCTAGGATCCAGAGATACAAAGACAAATAAGATGACCCTTGCCTCCAATTAGCTTATTCCAATGGATGAAAAACAAAATAAATGAAACAATTCATTATATCATGGTAAGAGTTGTCAGAGGAGTTCATGGGTGTTTAAATAGAACAGAGAAGAAGAGAATCTAAATCAGGCTCAGAAGCAAAGGGAAGGCTTTTTTGAAAGAAATGATGTGTTTAAACTGATTTTGAAGGACAAAGACAGGCTAACACAGCAGAACTACTAGAGAGTAGAACCATCTGACCAAGTACATCCAAGTTCCCATTATAACTATTAGATTTTCTTCTTTTTTTAAATTCTATGCTCTTCCTGGCCTTAAGAGATAACCAGGAGGTAGCACCTATGGAGAAGACTTATCTCTACGGCCTTTGATGGAGCATAATTCTAACATGAAGTACCTTTTATGGGCTTAAACGATCAAAAAAGAAGCCTGCTGAGATGGGTTTCGTAGGGAGCAATGGCTTTAAGAGTCAAGAGTCCAAGGATAAGCCATCTGTTTGTCACCAGACAGGTGCTATGAAAATAAATCACTGCTTATTCTTTCCTGAAAATGCACTCTTTTACCAGGTTGTATGTGAATGCACTGATTAATATTTTAGCCATAAAGCTGACAAGATAACACTCTCATATACATATCATAATAGATTTTATTCTGTGACAAAGATGGGATTGAGCGACTGAATTTGAGTCACAAAACCATTGTTTCTTTTGTTTAAATTCACCGTATGAAATAAGATTTAACATAATACCATGAAAGACTAACACACTGCTTTGAGATGGACCCCAAATATTTCTCACTGAGTAATTTAAAACCAGTGGTATATTGTATGCCTGTTTCTTTTCAGAATGATCAAATATAGCAATGCCTTTCACATTTATTATTTTTAAGACCTCTCCTTAAAGTTTAGATAGGACTTCCCAAGTGGCTCTAGTGGTTAAGAACCCATCTGCCCATGCAAGAGACATTAAGAGACATGGGTTTGATCCCTGAGGGGTCAGGAAGATTGCCTGGAGAAAGAAATAGCAATCCATTCCAGTATTCTTGCCTGGAGAATCCCAGGGGCAGAGGAGCCCCATGGGCTGCAGTCCACACGGTCGCAAAAGAATCGGACACAACTGAAGCAACTTAGCACACACACACAAACTTTAGATGCTTAAAAAATTAACATTCTTCTCTTTATTCTTATATAAACAGAGATATGATGAATTGTTATGCATTAACTATGGAAAATAATAGCTTTGTAATGTTTTAGTGCTCTGCCACCATGAGGTAATTTTTATAATTTTTCATATACCTAAAGCTTTCCTCTCAAATAGTATACACTTCCCTGCCTTTATAAAGATAATATTTTAATCCCAGATGATAATATGAAAATCTATTCTTTCACTGTGCTTTGATACTATGATAACATTAGGTATTACTGAGATGTACATAATTATTTTCTTTACACCCAATGACCTTTGAATTCTATTTTCTGATTTTCTTATTGTTTCTTTTTCTTTGCTATCAGGCTATTTGCCCTCACATTTTATAATTTCTATTTTCACCTCCCCTTTCAATGCTTCCTGTTATGCTATTTCAAATGTAGTTTATTTCAGAAAATACTAATTGAGGATATACTATGTATTAGTCACTGCACTAAATGTTGGGTATTCAAAGCTAAACAAAACATGGCCCCAGTCTTTAAAGAGCAAGAAAAAGTAGAGAGCAAGAAAATAATTAGAATTCTGTGTGCAAATTGTGATGAATAGAATTTTATCCTGTGGAAAATGTGATTTGTTTCTCCTGGGCCTTGCCAAAGTAGGATGGCCCAAGACAGACTGAAGGGCTCACATCAGTGATGCATGCATTCTAAGTCGCTTCAGTCATGTCCAACTCTTTGCGACCCCATGGACTATAACCCACCAGGTTCCTCTGTCCATGGAATTCTTCAGGCAAGAATACTGGAGTGGGTTGCCATTTCCTTCTCCAGGACCAGGGAAAATTTCAAAACAGAGTCATTTGTAATGCATCTCCCATAGATAAAGATATGTGCTATTAAAAAAAATAGATAAATTTATAAAAATTTTGTAAAAAATAAGAAATTACTCTTAGTAAGATCTCAGACACTATTCTGGTTTATGAACTTTGCATATTTACTTGTGACATCTGTTTTGATCATTTGGGATCTTATTTTGCTAACTTTTTACAGCAGGTACAAAATGATTTGGAGTGCTCAATGAGTGAAATCCCAGTGAGAGAAATGTTAATACATTTATTATGATAATTTGTTTTGTATTATATTTTTGCATATCACTTTTCATTATAGTGCGTCATATTTTATTGCCCGGACCTTTCCACTATCACATAGCAGTTTCTAATGAGAAAAAAATTAAAAAACAATATAAGACATACAGATAGCCTCTGAGTTAATTTGGGGTTATATTTGTAAATAGTTATTGTGTATGAAAAAATGGGTGTTCATGATAGAATCATATATTTGAAGCTTATAATCATGCATAGAAAATATGTTTCTAAGCATTAAATAGTCAACCTACCAAACATTTCTGGTAGCAACCACATTCTTGTCTTTTCATATTTAAAATAGCATTCTTTGCATAATGTATACTGCAGTAAATATTGGCTAGATTATCATTATCATTAAAAATAATACACTACCAGACTGACTTTAGAGCCCTGCAGAAATTCTTATATATTTTGAAAAAATTTTAGTGCCATGTGTGAGATTAACTACACTATCATTACAGTAAAAATTAATAATGAAACAGCCATACAGTCACTCTTTGAACTGGCTGAATTTCAATTTAATTCCAAAGTTAGACCTCTGTCTACTTCACCCCACTCCCCTGCATAACAGTCACATAATACTCCCACCAGTTACATCTTTTATTTCATGTGATGATTATCAAGAAGATGGGTACAGAAGGTATACCTCAGTTTCCACAGGTAATGTATATAGTTTGAAGTTATTATTTCTCAAAATTTTTGTATTTCCTTTCCTCATTTCTTCCACTGGGGGCCCACCCTCCTGGCACCTCTCGTATTACATGTGCAGGTAAGAAAAGTTTTCAGTGCTGTAAATTTGAAGATGATTTGCGGCTGGAAAATTTTCAAGGCACTACTCACTAATTGGCTATTCTGACTGTTTTCAATCCCAGTGAAATCTAATTTCTAGCAGTATGACTTTTTGATGAACTCTCCAGGATAAATTAGGGGAACAATGTTACTTTAGTGAATAGAGTCATGTAGAGATTTTGCATACAAACCAGTAAAGATTGCCAAAAATAATGATTTTTTACATTTATAGCAGTTATCATAAACCATTCTTCCCTTGGGCTAGTTATAGTTCTGAAACAATTATTTATTGGAATCAATGATGATACGGTTTTGTTCTTCTCAGCCTTAATACCTGATTATGTCAGGAGACCATTTCTATGATGGTCTTAGTATTGCCTGAAACCCAAGGTGATGCTAAGCTGAATTTAAGGAAGCTGAGATCCTATAATGAATTCACGTCTGTTAGCATGATACTGTTTCCTGTCTAATAACAATGACTGAAGAGGGAGCAGCAAAAGGTATAAGGTTTCTAACATACTGATCCAAAGAACAGCAACTATCTGAAGTGGTCAAGACATACCACATTCCATTTGCACCTCATAAAAAATCTTGGCCCCATAAGAGCTGGCTTTATGATTCATCAAAAACAAAACTTTGAATGTCCAGAAGCTGACTTGCTTGTTTAATAAATGGGTTACAATGATGCTTCCACATCATTCAGACTTCTGGGGTGCTTCAGTGCCTGCTCCTAGAGGCAGAGGAAAGCTGCTGTATTGATCAGGGTTCTCCAGAGAAACAGAATCTACATACATTAGACAGATTTGAGGAATTGGCTCATGCAGTTGTAAAGGCTGAGAAGTCACTGTATCTGCCATCTGCAAACTGGAGACCCAGGAAAGCCAGTAGTGCAATTCAGTCCACATTCAAAGGCCTGAGAACCAGGAGATCCAATGGTGTAAATCCCAGTCCAAGAGCAGAAGAAGATGAGATGAAATGAGATGAGATGCCCCAGCTCAAGCAGCAAGGCAAGAAGTGAGGCCTTCTTGTTCTCTTTAGACTTTAGTGGACTGGGTGATACCCATTCACATTGGGAGGGCAATCAAATTCACATAATCCACCGATTCAAATGCTAATCTCACCCAGAAACACATTCACAGATACATCCCAAAATAACATTTAATCTGGGCATCCTGTGGCCACTCAGGTGATACATAAAAATAAACATCTCAGATGGCAATGGTGAATTCCAGGCAATTCATCCACATGTTTCTACTAAAAACCAGTCTGTTTTTATTTATTTTAGATAAACTACCTCATTTTCAACATAGATATAATTTTTAAAAGAATTCACTTCTAGTATCATTTGAAAGTCTCTGAGTCTATACAATGGGACCACACCATTAGAACAAACACTATAAAAACAATTAGCAAGCATCAGAATCTTTTAGACAGACCAGTCTTTAATGAAGGAAACCCAGTGTGCATTTGCTTTATAACCCAACATTCCAAGAGACTGTAAATAAATATGTGAGTAATGTGATCTAAGATGGAACAATAAGATAGCAATAAAAGGCAATTATTTTGGTTTTGATTTTGCCATAGAATCTAGGGTAAAAAAAAAGTATCTGAGGCAAATATACCCCAAATTTGAAGCTATATTTCTGTCTTTTAATAGGGAAGATGCTGAGTCGTTGGCAAAAGGGTGTAACAGACATGGCTTCAGAATGCCCCATTGTGTTTGGCTGTTGCGGAAACTTGTTTAAGTAGAGTGAAATCCTAAAACTCTGTGTATTGACGAGGAGGGTTTATGTCCAAACCTCAGACCTAGACAGTTTGGTGTTTGTGAGTGGAAAGATTTTCCTTCAATCATACCAGCCTAGAAGTTAAATGTGTTATCCAAAGGCTTCTCCCCAACCCCTGACCCACCATGTAAGTGTTCAGAAGTCTCAGGATATGAGCTCTACATTAATTGCATGGCATAGTGGCCTATTGCAAACTTGATCAGCCTTTGCCAAGATAGCACAATGGAAAGAACCCTAGACTAAAAATACTACTGTTAATACCACTGGAGAGTGCTAAGTGGTGTCCAACTCTGCAACTGCAATGGATTTCAGCCCACGAGGATCCTCTGTCCCTGGGATTTCCCAGGTAAGAATACTGGAGTGGGTTGCCTCTAAGGGATCTTCCCAACCCAGGGATCAAATCTATGTCTCTTATGTCTCCTGCATTATCAGGAGGGTTCTTTACTACTAATACCACCTGGAAAGCCCAAAGAATATGAAGTATTAGTCGTTCAGTTGTGTCCGGCTCTTTGCAACCCCATGGACTGTATGTAACCTGCCAGGCTCCTCTGTCCATGGGATTCTCCAGGCAAGAATACTAACATGAAAGCTAAATGTAAACAGAAAAACACTATATATAAGCTCTTATTAAACCCCTGCCCTGAGCCCTGGTCTTTCAAATCCTTCTTCTGACCTTCTTTTTGCCACTTTCCTTTCCACCAGTTGAAGAGTTTGCAGAGTCAAGGGAACATGTCCACTAGGAATCCATCCATGCACTCCCTCTAGCCCATACTGCAAGTGTCCAGATCCCATAATAACTTATCGAAACCCATTTTCTGGACCCATAGACCACTTTGCCCAGTCTGTTCCCTGAGGGGGAGCCAAACCACTGATGTAACTCCCTAGGCCCTAGGGTGGCCGAGGGATAGCTGTCTAGCAGTGTGACTAGAGGGTGGACGTGTACCCAGTGGGGCCACATGCATGTTAGCAAGGCCCTCACAGTGCAGAAAAGAGCTGGAAGTCAAAAGAGAAAGGGATCATGAAGCTGCCATTAAAAATATATTTTAATATTTGATCTCTTGGCATAACAAAGTGTTTAGAAATGCAATATGCCAGGCTCTGCTGCTACTTTTGCCTCAAGTTGCACAAATATTAACTATTTCATAGTTGAAGTCATTCCGTGGATTTGCAACTTATTCCCACAAATATTTTTTCCTAATGTTAGGACTAAATATTGTTGTTAAATATTTTACCCTGGAGAGGAAAATATACTACAATGTGCTGAAATCTTTTTTGAGTTCTTCAGTCTGGGCAAAATCCCAACCATTTCGCCATAATTATGCCACCTGCTGGGCTCTTGCTTACACTGCAGCTGTCTAACCAACCTGTAGGTATACTGGAGGTCTCATACTGGGCTGGTATTGGCGGAAAAACACAATCCTCTGCTTGCGTCAGCTGAAAAATAATATATATATATTCTTTTTTTCTTTAGTAGCCAAAGATAACCTCCGTTTTAAAAATGTTGAATATAATGGGATGATAAGGAGACTACATAGTTAAAGCTTTATACGTAAAACTGTCTCTATGTTGAATCTCTGTAATGATTTTGTGTAGAAGAACCAGTTCAAATTACTTTCAGTCTTGATGAGAAATGTGAAGAGACTGAAGTACTCTGCATATTGGCTTTTGTACAATCGGCAACTTGGCAAATAGCAGCAACATCCCCCTTCCTATATTTATCATATAGATTACTAACCTGAGATATTAAAGAAAGCAGATATGTCAGGTAATCCGTTTTTTTTTTCCATTAAAATTGATAATATAATTTGCATTCTTCAGTGCCTCCCTACATCAAGAAGTCCTTTTGTATACTAGAAGCACCCAAAGAATGTAGAAAATCTACTACAGGTATTTTATTAGGAAGAAAGTTATTTTAGTTGCCCCAGTTTGACTGAAAAGATGATATCAAAATGTTAGATACTTTTCCATATCAATGCAAAAACACCACCTGCGTGCTAAGTCACTTCAGTTGTGTCCAACTTTTTGTGACCCTATGGACTGTAGCCCACCAGGCTCCTCTCCCCGTGGGATTCTCCAGGCAAGAACGCTGGAGTGGGTTACCGTTTCTTTCTCCAGGCAATCCTCCCGACCCAGGGATCGAACCCATGTCTCTTATGGGTAAGCTGCAGGTTCTTTACCACTGGCGCCACCTGGGAAGCCCGGAAACATCACAACTGTTGCCATATCCTGCCCTTGTAAGAACTGTTTTGTTCCAAAATTGTACTTTCATATCTATTTTCTCATTTTTGCATCACCACAGTCCTACATGTTCAGTTCAGTTCAGTCGCCCAGTCGTGTCCGACTCTTTGCAACCCCATGAATCGCAGCATGCCAGGCCTCCCTGTCCATCACCGACTCCCGGGGTTCACTCAGACTCACGTCCTTCGAGTCTGTGATGCCATCCAGCCATCTCATCCTCGGTCGTCCCCTTCTCCTCCTGCTCCCAATCCCTCCCTGCATCAGAGTCTTGCATGTTAAGTAACACATAACACAAATGTCTCAAAGTCACCTTAATGTTTTCACTAATTCATCATTCCTTAGCAATTGAGCTATTCCACATAATTCTAATGAATATAGACAGATCTTTTCTTGTCCAAATCTTTGAACTGTCTTTTAAAGAAGGTCAACTCATACATGAAACAAGATAAGATATTCAATTAAAAACAGTCCTGGATATTCTAATCCTTCGTTAAGCAATGGTCCACAGGGGTTTCACAGTCAAATACCTTCAAGTGCAGCAGTTAACAAAACTTAGCAGTACACCATAAAATCCATGGCTGTTTTAGTATGATCAGACTCCACATTTGCCTAGTTATACTGCTTTCAAAATTCTTTGGGTTGTACACATCTCTCAGAATACCAACTAGTGACCCCAGCCCTTTTAGCTGTCCTTGCCCCCACTTTTCCTTACATCTCCTTCTTCGACACTACATTTTTTTCAAATTCATGACTTTTGGCTTTATCTTCCATTCTGGACTCCGGAATCATCCCTTAATTCATGCAGTATTTGGATTCTACAGTTTTGACACTTTGGCTCTTTCAGACAGAATTTGCAAGTACTCTCTAGCTGCGTTCCTATTTTTTGCCATTGGGTATTATCCTCTGAGGTACAGAGCCCATCTATCTTAATTATAGGCATCTGGTGGGTCTGCTCTATGTTCTGACCCCCCGGTCCACCACCCGTGCTTGTGAGAGAAAGATTAGATCATCCTAACTCTTATTAAAATACATCACTACTTTAAGTATTCAAGTTCATTTTCAATTAATTATATTTAAGTGCCAGACCGTGTTCAAGTGATATATTTTAGCATATAGCAGTCAGGTACAATGGCCTACAGTCTCCATGATCAAACCTTTTTCTTTAAAAGAAAAAAATTAATGGGCAGGAATTTTGCTCTGTTCCAGGCTTCAAATCCTTCTATAATCAATGATCAGTATGAATATACAAGAACTCATTAACATTTCATTCCCTGTTTTGATTTAAATTTAAACTCTTCCATCATAGATTATCAGCAGAATCTCTGATCACATTTGACCTTTCAGGGTATAAAATTTAATTTTTTTAAGATTCCTCTAAATATTATAAAGCATAATAGGTCACCTCACTGTTATCTTTTCTAAATAAGAATGTTAGTTCCTATAAAGAAAAATGTCCAAATGATTTCAATGACCTTTGAAGAAATCAATGAGTATATTTTCTTTATTGCCAATAGGGGACCTAAAAAACTAGTATGCAATTTCTAAAAATTTTTTCAACCATACACAAGCTGTATCTCCTATATAATTAGATCTTCTGTGCTCAAAACTTCATGAAGAATGTGTCAGAGATAGTTGGGTAGGTGGAGGGATGGACAGATAAACTCATCTCAATGTATCAGTATGTTTTTATATCATATGGGACATATGCTACCTATAATGACTGATTAAAAGGGGTCTTTTATTATATAAAATATAATAATAAAGTCAAACTGATTTTTGTCTAATTTTTCAACTCTTCTAAACATCTCTCAAATAGCATGGACCTATCTCATGGTGTGTGTGTGTGTGTGTGTGTGTGTGTGTGTGTGTGTGTGTGTGTTTTCCTCCTACATAGTCAAAGTAGTAAATTGGTTAGAGAAGGAAATAAAGTCTGGAGTAACATAGAAAAGACCTTGACTGAAATAACTGAAAATATATCATACTATCTAATAGTCTTTTAACAGATGGCCTATCACCTGAATATCATCCAGGGCACAATAGTAATTTATGGATAGTAGTTATTAAGAGTACCTTATACCATAATGATGCCTTTTCTGGAAGTATTTTAACAACAAAAAATATCTGGCTTTTGTAATTTTACTGATAACTGAGGTTTACTGAGCACTTACTATGTATTAAATACTTCTCTAAGTGCTTATCAGGTAGGAATTTAATTTTCACAGCCATCCTCTGAAATAAGTATTGTTATCATCCTCTCATCTTGTGGATAAGGGTAGTGATAGTACTTATTTCAGTAGGTGGTTCGGTGGATTCAGAGCTCATGTAGCTGTCCACTCTGCTCTACTATTTTGAGGGAATAGTGAAAGATTTAGGAGGGAGAGGGGCTGGGTGCTGGGGAAGTGGCCCATTTCTCCAACATTGTTTTAAGCATTACTCACTTACTAAGCTTCTAAAGATTTTATACCTGTTTGTGAATTATATATGTTATTTTTCCAAGGTTAAATTGAAAAGTAAAAACAGTATTATACAAGCAAAAATAATAGCTTATACTTTCCACCCCAAAGCATTTCCTAACCAGAAGTTAGAAACAGTTTTCATGCATCACTGAAAAATAGCTCCCTTCAACTGAATAATGCTAATGTTTATTATTAGCTCTTAATAGCCTCAGAAGGACAGTATTTTGAAATTCAAGAGTAATCTGAAGTAAGCAGAATGTGAATACACCAAAGAAGAGTTGCCACATTCAAAATAAAGTGTTCAGCACCTGCAGACCATTGTTCCTTAGTATTGATTGCTACTAATGCGGGAGCAGTTCGATAGACCAGTAGAACTTTTGTCTTTATGTGTGGAAATGGCTCTTGAAAACTATGGCTTTGGACAAGTCAGTTAACCCTCTATGTACCTGGTTCACTGAATGCCAAGAAATGTGTTGAGTAAACTAGTGCATGTAAAAGTATAATGGAAAATTTTTAAAACTACTTACTTTAGGAACCAAATGGAACTGAAAATCAATGATCAGTTTCTAGAAATTCCTAAACCATCACATATAAGAAGATAGAATGGCTTTGTTGATTTTTTTGTATATAAAAAAGAAAGTCCTGTGATGTTATTAATGATGTTGGAATTTGGGAAATACAAACTCAGTGCAGACAGGGCAGTCCAACTCTGCCAGGTTTTAATGGCTTCTGTTCACACACAAGTTGCATTCCCTGCTGTCCCCTTGTTAGGAACAGTACACGTTGTGGAGTTCTATGAGATGGAACTATGATAACCTAAATTAAATTTTTTAACTCTCGAAATAAAATCACTACTAGCTATTTCAGAGAAAAAAATCTCTAGTTAAAACCTTAAGAAAATATGATTTAATATGTCTCTTGAATTAGTAAAAACATACATTTCTAACATATTTAAGGTATAAATTTATAACATTTTTAAGATATTACCTTTAAAAAAGCTCAGAGGGATGGTATGGGGAGGGAGGTGGGAGGGGGGTTCAGGATTGGGAACATGTGTACATCCGTGGCGGATTCATGTTGATGTATGGCAAAACCAATAAAATATTGTAAAGTAATTTGCCTCCAATTAAAATAAATAAATTTTAATTTAAAAATAAATAAATAAAAAGCTGCCTAGTTCATGTCACCCCTGCTCCTCTTCAGCATTTGAGCTGTCTAACATTGCCACGTGCGTAAGCCTGCTCCAGTCTTATGTTCTAACCCTGCCGTGCTCTCGAGTCATATCCACAGAGCATCTGCGTGCTGGAATAATTAATGTGCTTTCATGATAGTTGAAGCTTCATCTATTTAAATAAAACAAAGATATGAGACTAGAAGGAAGTTTTGCTCTTTGACTAAAAATCCTCTGAAGATAAGAAAAGCAAGTTCTTAAATATGATCGTATTAAACTAGGAAGGTAAACTTAGCAAAAATATTTTTATATGGTGCTTACCCTAATCACATTGATGCACATGGTTCAATTCTTTCTGGGAAACAGATATCTTAAATTGTTTTCCCATCAGAATTGGTGTTTTGGTACTTAAGATATTCTGAATGGTAAGGCAAGATGCTATTTTAGGAGAAAATCTTGATTTTGTTTAAACTACATACAACATTACTGCCTTTTCTCCTAAACACCAAAATTTTACAATTGGTAACTCTAGTGTTTTTAATATTTATAAATAATACTTTTGTTTTAGTAGCCTTTACTGAATATGTCAAAATATATGCTTTTGTACTTTTGAATTTCTGTGGTGGGAAAATCATTTACTGTATTTGAAAAAAGAATATCTGCAATCTCCCTGTGTTTCTGAAGACTACAATACATTAGATTATTCTAAATTATTAAAAAGCTGACAAAATTGTTTTGTATTAACATATTGTGAAATAGATTTTGAATCTACGGGAAATAGCACAAAATAAGTGAGTAGGAGTGGAAAAGACCTTTTTGAAGAGATGAATAATCACTGCTGAGAACAGCAAAGCTTTGGGGATTTCTTCCACATTTGTCCAGGCTATTTGCAAACAGAGTAATACTTTATGATTAATAAACAGACCAAAAAAAGCAAACTATCTCTCTTGGCATTTGAATATAAAGACTTCGCCCAGAAAATAAATTCTCATTCATAGCTTGTATCATGTGAAGAAGAAGAAAACAAATCCTTCAATATTTGGGTGTGTGTCAGGTAGTGAACAAAATCTTTGCATCCCTTTCTGACCACAACCTCAAACCCTTACACATTTTTACTACACCTTTCACTAACCTGTTCTTTGATCTTAAGGCTCCTTTTTTATCAAAATTCATCAGCTTCCTCTGACTAATTTATTTCCTTCCAGTTTCGGTGTTGCTCATGGATCTTTTGCCTGATCTATAGAACTGGGAAGGATTTTTATGACATGTCTTCCCCCAAACCTTGAATTTGCCCACCATAAATCTCATCACATGTTAGTATTACTCTAACAACAGTACTACTGTTAACTGTTGCTCATTTCCAGGGGATTAGAGGTCAGGCCGATCTCGTCCACCATCGGAGTTCAGTGTCTAGTGTGTAGTAGATGCTCCATAAATTGCAGTAGTAAATTGTGATGGTAGTAGCAGTAGTCCAGACTCTCCCTAGGCAATTTCACCTTAAGGATCACTTATAAAAATAGGCACTCCCAACTCTGCTTATCACCTGTTTTTCTCTGCAGAGTCTTGGACATTTATAGCCAACTGTTAAGGTCACAGACTTCAGAGTCAGGCTGCCTGGATTTATATTTTTTACTTTGCCACTAACTAGTTCCATCAGTCATTGCAATCAATGTACAAATTTGATTCAATCAAGTCGTTACCTTGTGCAAAGTGTCCTTAATTTCTCTATGTTCTCAATTTCTTCATCTCTAAAAAGGGGGAGAAATTTAAAACAGTTAATATATATAAGGCCTCCCTAGTGGCTCAGTGGTAAAGAATCCACCTACCAATGCAGGAGACGCAGGTTCAGTCCCTGCATCAGGAAAATTCCCTGGAAAACGAAAAGGCAATCCACTCCAGTCTTCTTGCCTGGGAAATACCATGGATAGAGGAGCCTGGTGGGCTACAGTCTGTGGGGTCACAAAAAGTCGGACACGACTAAGCGACAAAACAACAACAACCAATATACGTAAAGCATTTAAACAGGGCCTGACACAGATTAGTAATTAACTTTCAGTAAATGTTAGTTTTTACATTACTACCCTCACCACTTCTGCTGTTGCTGGTCTAGCTGTTATTCTGCTGGTCACGTTTCCTCAGCTGTTCTACCTGTGTCTAATACAAAGTATCTAAAACTGAACTCTTCATCACCAAAATGTTCTCTGCTTCTTGTCTGCTCCTTTCTAATTCACCTAATTATCTTAATCACCATCCACCCAATTATCCAAGCAGATGCTTACAAATCATACGCACCTTCTCTCCCACCACCTGAACTGCTACCCAGTACCATTTAATGAATCCCTAAACCCTTCTCTTGCTGCCTTATGAACATCTCATACTTACCTCTTCCTTTCTATTCTCATTGCTTTTATCCCAGCCCCATCATTGCCAGGATAGCTTCCTAAACTGTCTACCGCTTTCTATCTCCTACTCTGCAGTACACGCATTCTTTCACCAAATGTTCATACTCTATGTCAGGTGCTCCTTTATGGTCTTAATACTGTATTGCTAAGTGCTTCCCAGGTGGTGCAGTCGTAAAGAATGTCTGCCAATGCAGGAGACACAAGAGATGCAGGTTCAATCCCTGGAGTGGGAAATGGCATCCCACTCCAGTATTCTTGCCTGAAAAATCGCATGGACAGAAGACTGGCAGGCTACAGTCCATGGGGTCTCAAAGAGTCAAACATGACTCTATATGCATGCATATTGGTGAACTAACTGACTCTTTGCTCAGTCATGTCCAACTCTTTGCAACCTGGTGGAGTATAGCCCGCCAGGCTCCTCTGTCCATGGGATTTTTCAGGTGAGAATACTGGGATGAGTTGCCATTTCCTTCTCCAGGTAAAAAGAAACAATTAATTTAAAAAATTCTCACCTTCCTAAACTTATATTTCTATAGGAAGAGACAGAAGATAAATTCCAAAAAGCACAAGTAAGTAAAGTACACAAAACATTAGAAGATAAAGTGCTATTTGAAAAAAAAAACAGTAAAAGGTAGGGAGTTATGGAATGGATGGACAATTTGTAATTTTTAAAAGAGTATTCAGGGAAGGTATGCTTGATGAAATAGCAAACGAATGAAGTGTTGAAGGAAGTGGGAGGATGAGCCTTGCAGTCATCTAACAGAAGACCATTCTAGACAGATCTCACCCAGTAAGTTGGGAGTACAGCTGGTGTGCTCAAGATAAAGCAAGGAGACTAGAAGAGAGCAAGGAAGAGAAATAGATCAGAGAGGTAATCACAGGCCAGACAGTATGGGGCGTAGCCACTGTAAAAACACTGGATTTTACTCTGAGTAAAATAAGGAACCATTATGGGGTTCTGAGCACAGAGGAGACATGATCTGGCTGCTGCATTGAAAAAAAGGCTGAAAGTGGAAAGGATAGAGGTTGGGAAAACAACTACGAGGCTATTATAATCTGAATGAAAGATGATGTTACCTTGGACATGCATAGTACCAGTGGAGACAGTGAGAAGTGCTCTAAGTCTGGATGTATTTGAATGTTGATAGCTGATGGCTTGGATGTGGGGTCTGAGAGAGAAAGAGATGTGTGTGACTAGATAAGAGAGAGGATGTCTCTCAAGCGCTGGTCTTTACACGTGGAGAATGGAGCGCTATCAGAAGGGCTAGGGAAGGATGCAATAAGACTGCGTTGTGGTGGGGCTGAGGGAGAAAGACCAAGAGCTCAGTTTTGGACATACTAAGTTTAAGATACCTATTAGACAATCCAATGAAGATACCTTAGGCAGTCGATTAAATACGCCTGGAGTTCTGGGGAGAGGTCTCAGCTGGAAATGTAAATGTGCTAAGTATCAGGAAAAGAGAAGAGGGCCAAAGACTGAGCTCTGAGGCTCCCTTGTAGTAACAGGTCAGATCTAAAACAGTACAAAGACACCAAGAGGGAACAGCAGGAGAGCAAGGTGGTGTAGCATCCTCGAAGACTAGTGAAAAAGGAAATTCAAAGAAGGATTGATTTAACGAGTAAGAGTTAGAATCGACCCCTGGATTGATAATGTGGAGTCATTGTTGTCCTCAACCAGGGAAGTTCTGGCAGAATGGTGAGGATGAAAATCTTAGTCTTCTGATTAAAATGAGTTTAAGAGAGAATTGAGTTAGTAAGTGTAGACTTTTTCAAGTATTTCTTTCATAAAGGGAAGAAATAGGGTGGTACCTGTAAGGAGAATTGGAATCAAGAATACATTTTAAGGGGACTTCCCAGGTGGCACTAGTGGTAAAGAACCCACCTGTCAGTGCAGGAGACTTAAGACATGTGGGTTTGATCCCTGGGTTGGGAAGATCCCCTGGAAGATGGCATGGCAACCCACTCCAGTATTCTTGCCTGGAGAATCCCATGGACAGAGGAGCCTGACAGGTTACAGTCCATAGGGGTGCAAAGAGTCAGACATGACTGAAGTGACTTTATGCATGCATACATTTCAAGATGAAAAAATGTTGACATGTATTTATGCTTCTGGAAATGATATCATTGAGAGGGAAAGACTGATGATGTAAGAGAGAAAAATAACCAGGAAAGAAGAGAAATTGTTGAATGACATTTGATGGAAAGAGTGACACTTCCTCAATTGTACAAGAAGAGAAGAATGGGGGTTTATGCAGGTGTAACTGATCTGAATGGCAGAACAATGAAGGAGAACACATCTGACAGTTTCTTTTTGTCAATAAAGTGAGGTCAGGAGCTGAGGATGAGGAGATAGAAGAGGTCTCAAACGTTTGACTATAAAATTGTTGTCTCGGAAATTTTTTAAAGCTTCTAATTTTTTAAAAATTAAAAAATACTGTGTGTTTTCCCCTTTCTCTATAAAGTCACAATATAGATCCCTAAATTTGATGGTATAGTTCTTCAGCGTCTAGTGGAGTAACAATAAGGTTATGTCAAATTTCCTTTGGCCAGAACATGTATTTCCAGGTTTATATCTGCAATCCTAACTCCAGCCAGGTGGTACTGTTATCCTGTATGCTAAACACATCATGCTGCCTTTGGTGCCTCTCCATCCAGGTTCTCACGCTGTGCCATCAGCCTGATCTGCCCTCCCAATGCCTTGTCCGTCTGGAAGTGTTCTTCTGCTTCTTGCTGAATGTCCTCACTGCTACTTGATACTTGCCTAGAATTGATTGATAAGTCTTTATTCCTGGCACTACAAGGGGCATTTTACATGTTACCTCATTAAATCTTTATAATAACTTTGAAAGGTAAATTATTTTATCCTAACCTTGCAACACTTTTCAGTACATTGATTCAGTAATTCAACATCTTAATACTTTGTGTAAGGAAGTGGAATGCTTTGTTCTTCATAGTAACAGAGGTAGGGTATTAGTTTTCTAGGATTGCCCTACCAAATACTGGTGGCTCAAACAGCAGAAATTTATTTTCTTCCTGTTCTGGAAGCTAAAAGTCCAGGATTAAGGTGTTGGCAGGGGTGGATTCTTCTGATGCCTCTCTTCTTGGCTTGTAGCTGGTTATCTTCTCCCTGTGTCTTCAGCTGGATTTTTTTTGTGTGTCCTAACTTAATCTTCTTACAATGATATCAGTCATATTAAGTTAAAAGTGAAAGTGAAGTCGCTCAGTCATGTCCGACTCTTTGCGACCCGTGGACTGTAGCCCACCAAGCTCCTCCATCCATGGGATTCTCCAGGCAAGAATACTGGAGTGGGTTGCCATTTCCTTCTCCAGGGGATCTTCCCGACCCAGGGATCGAACCCAGGTCTGCCACATTGCAGGCAGATGCTTTAACTTCTGCACCACCAGGGAAGTCCATATATTAAGTTAAGGTCCATCGTAATGACCTCATTTTAACTTAATTACACCTTTAAAGATATTACCTCTAAATACAGTCATGTTCTAAGGTACAGGGGGTTGTGACTTCAGCATATGAGTTTGTGAGGCACAACTCAGTCCATAAAGGTGATAAGAGCATGAAAGTTAGAATACCTTAGTATAATGTGGTTTTACTGTAGAGTTAGCGTAACAAACTTGGTCTTTTATTCCAGCTTGCTGCAAGACTATGGGTCTGTTATTTAGCCTCAGTATTTTCATCTGTATGATGGATAGAATAATGTTATTGTGGTGGTTAAATATGATCTTTCCATGCTTTATTCTTTCATTCAATAAATTCTTATTAGGAGACTACTCTCTTCCAGATATAACACTAGATATGCATGGAGGCAAATAGCTAGTAACTGCCTTAAGGAACCTCTGGCAAAGAATTCAGATGTTGCATGCAAAGCTCTGGGAGGAGCAGAGTGGGTCATGCAGGGTTGTTGACCAGTTGCCTTTGGTTGGCTTGTAGAGAGCATGCTCAGTTCCATCTCTGCCAGCAGTAGGGACCTCAGCCCTACTGAGGGCTGCAGCATCTTTACCACCAACACTCCCAAGTTCCTGCTTCTTCTGACTCATCCTTTGCCATGGGGCCTACCTGAGTGGCATGTCCCAGTACTTTGTCTGGTATCTTGGAGTGTTGTTCCAGACTGTGGGTACAAAGCTGCATGACCTTCCATCTCTAATGTGATGTGACTGATGTAGGCCCTGAATGACTTGACCATGTTGCCCAGTTACTCCACAGAGCCAGGAGCAGGATCTGCATTTCCTGTCCCCTAATTGCACATTCTTTCCATTGACCAGGCAAGTCATTCCCATGGAAAGTGGCTCCCAAGACTTGACTTAGAAATTCAGGGGCAAGAGGACAGTTAAGGTGTGACAAGATCCTTAACATCCTCTCCCCAGGGGTGGGGGGTTGGGGGCTGCTTCCCTCTCAGCTTCAGTTCTGCTGACCACTGCCAAGGACAGACCTTCTAGTCATCTGTTGTAATCCAAGGAGGCCTGTCCTGGAGGCTCTGTATGGCAGGCAATACAGAGTTTCCTCTGAGTCAGAGATCTCTGTTGTGTTCTTCTGTACTGACTTTTGGAACTCAAGTAAAGGCCCTTTCATTTTGGGTGAAATTCCTTTTGGTAGATTGCACTTAGGCTAGTCTTTAGGGAGAGATCAAGCCCTGAGCCTTTGGAGTGGGAGCACTGACTCCAAGACCTTAGACAACCAGAGAACTAACCCTAGGAGTATCAAATAGTGAGAACTCACACAAAGGAAACCACTTGAATACAAGACCCAGCATCACCCAATGACCAGTAGCATCCTGTGCAGGATGCTTCATCTAAACAGTAAACAAAACAAACATACAAACCCAATCATCAGCAGACAAGATAAACACTTCACTCAGCCTTGACCATCAAAGGTAAAGCAAACAAAAACTCAGCACAAATCTCACACTATACAAAGCTTACACAAACCACTGGACCAAGCTTAGGAGGGCAGAAACCAAAAGGAAGAAAGAATTCAACCTTGAAACCTGGGAAAAGGAGACCTCAAACACAGTAAGTTAAAAAAAAAAAAAAATGAAAGGCAGAGAAATAAACACAAATGAAGGAACAAAATAGAAACACAGAAGTCCAAATAAATGAAGAGGAAATAGGCAACTATGTGAAAAAGAATGCAGAATAATGATAGCAAAGATAATCAAAAACTTTGAAGACAAAATGGAGAAAATACAAGAATCAATTAAAGACCTAGAAGAATTAAAGAATAAACATACAGAGACAAACAACACAATTACTGAAATTAAAAATACTCTAGAAAGAATCAATAGCAGAATATCTGAAGGAAAAGAATGAATCAGTGAGCAGGAAGATAATATGGTGGAAATAACTTCTGAAGAGCAGAATAACTAAAAAGAATCAAAAGAACTGAGGATAGTCTCAGAGACCTCTGGGACAATTTCAACTGCACCAACATTCAAATTATACAGGTCCCAGAAGAAGAAGAGAAAAAGAAAGGGTATGGGAAAATTTTTGAAGAGATTATAGTTGAAAATTTCCCCAACATGGAAAAGGAAATATTCAATCAAATCCAAGAGGCTCAAAGAGTCCCATAGAGGATAAACCCAAGGAGAAATATGCCAAGACACATACTGATCAAACTAACAAAGACTAAACACAAAGAAAGAATATTAAAAGCAGCAAGGGAGAAGCAACAAGTAACATACAAGGGAAACCCCATACACTTAACAGCTGATCTTTCATCAGAAACTCTTCAGGCCAAAAGGGAATGGCAGGATATATTTAAAATATTGAAGGGGAAAAATCTACAACCAAGATTCCCATACCCAGCAAGAATCTCATTCAAAATTGATGGAGAAATAAAAAGCATTTCAGACAAGCAAAAGTTAAGAGAATTCAGTACCACCAAACCAGGTGTACAACAAATGTTAAAGGGACTTATATAGTCAAGAAATACAAGAGGAGAAAAAAGATCAACAAACTCAACCCCAAACAACTGAGAAAATGGCAATAGAAACATAGGTAACAATAATTACTTTAAATATAAATGGAGTAAATGCTCCAAACAAAAGATACAGACTGGCTGAATGGATACAAAAACAAGATCCATATATATGCTGTCTACAAGAAACACTTCAGACCTAAAGACAGACATAGACTGAAAGTGAGAGGATGGAAAAATATATTTCATGCAAATGGGAAGCAAAAGAAAGCTGGAGTAGCAATCCTCATATCAGACAAAATAGACCTTAAAATGAAGATTACAAGAGATAAGGAAGGACACTACATAATGATCAAGGGATCAATCCAAGAGGAAGACATAACAATTGTAAATATCTATTCACCCAACATAGGAGCACCTCAATACATAAGACGAACTCTAACAGACATAAAAAGAGAAACCAACATTAACACAATAACAGTAGGAGACTTTAACACCCCACCCACACCAATGGACAGATCAATCATCAAAACAGAAAATTAATAAGGAAACACAAGTTTAAATGATACGTTAGATGAGATGGATCTCATTGGTATCTTCAGGACATTCCATCCAAATGCAAAAGAATACACCTTCTCAAGTGCACATGGAACATTCTCCAGGATAGACCATATCCTGGGTCATAAATCAAACCTCAGTAAATTTAAGAAAATTGGAATCATATCAAGTGTCTTCTCTGACCACAACGCTATGAGACTAGATATCAATTGCAAGAAAAAAACTGTAAGAAACACAAGCACATGGAGGTTAAAGAACACAATTTTAAATAACCAGCAGGTTACTGAAGAAATCAAAAGGGAAATCAAAAAATTTCTAGAAACAAATGACAATGAAAACACAACAACTCAAAACCTATGGGATGCAACGAAAGCAGTTCTAAGAGTGAAGTTTATAGCAATACAATCCTACCTCAAAAAACAAGAAAAACATCAAATAGACAACTTAACTTTACAACTAAAATGACTGGAAAAGAAGAACCAAAAAAAAAAACCACCCCAAAATTAGTAGAAAGAAATAAATCATAAAGATCTGAGCAGAAATAAATGAAAAAGAAATGAAAGAAACAAGAGTAACGATTAATAAAACTAAAAGCTGATTCTTTGAAAAGATAAACAAAATTGACAAGCCTTTAGCCAGACTCATCAAGGAAAAAAGAGAGAGAAGAATCAAATCAACAAAATTAGAAATGAAAAAGGGGAGAGGTTACAACAGACAATGAAGAAATACAAAGGATTATGAGACTATTATGAACAATTATATGGCAATAAAATGGATAACCTGGAAGAAATGACAGGTTCCTAGAAAAGTTTAATCTTCCAAGACTGAACCAGGAAGAAATAGAAATTATGAACAACCCAATTACCAGCACTGAAATTGAAGCTGTGATCAAAAATCTCACACACACACACACACACACACACACACACACACACAAGCCCAGGACCAGATGGCTTCACAAGAGAATTCTATTGAGCATTTAGAGAAGAACTAATGCCTATCCTTCTAAAACTCTTTCAAAAAATTGCAGATGAAGGGACACTTCCAAACTTATTCTACAAGGCCACCATCACCCTGATACCAAAACCAAAGACAACACAACAAAAGAAAACCACAGGCCAATATGACTGATAAACATAGATGCAAAAATCTTCAACAAAATTTTAGCAAACAGAATTCAGCAACACATCAAAAAGCTCATACATCATGATCAAGTTGGGTTTATTCCAGGAATGCAAGGATTCTTCAGTATACACAATTCAATCAATGTGATGCACCATATTAACAAATTGAAAGATAAAAACCATTTGATAATCTCAATAGATGCAGAAAAAACCTTTGACAAAATTCAGCATCCATTTATGATGAAAACTCTTCAAAAAATGGGCATAGAAGAAACCTACTTCAACATAGTAAAGGCCATATATGATAAGCCTACAGCAAACATTATCCTCAATAGTGAAAAACTGAAAGCATTCCCCCTAAGATCAGGAACAAGACAAGGGTGTCCACTTTCCCAACTATTATTCAACATAGTTCTGGAAGTCCTAGCTACAGCAATCAGAGAAGAAAAAGAAATAAAAGGAATCTAGATCAGAAAAGAAGTAAAACTCTCACTGTTTTCAAATGACATGATACTGTACATAGAAAACACTAAAGATAGTGTCAGAAAATTACTAGAGCTAATCAGTGAATTTAGCCACGTTGCAGGATACAAAATAAATATGCAGAAATAACTTGCATTTCTATAAACTAACAATGAAAAATCAGAAAGATAAATAAAGGAATCAATCCCATTCACCATTGCAAAAAGAATTAAATAGCTAGGAATAAACTTACTTAAGGAGACAAAAGAACTGTACACAGAAAATTATGTGACACTAATGAAAGAAATGAAAGACAACATAAAAAGATGGAGAGATAGTCTGTGTTCCTGGGTAGGAAGAATCAATACTGTGAAAATGACTATACTACCAAATGCAATCTACAGATTCAGTGCGATCCCTTTCAAATTACCAATGGCATTTTTCACAGAACTAGAACAAAAAATTTCACAATTCATATGGAAACACAAAAGACCCCAAATAGCCAAAGCAGTCTTGAGAAAGAAGAATGCAGCTGGAGGCATCAACTTTCCTGACTTCAGATTATATTACAAAGCTACAGGCATCAAGACAGTATGGTACTGGGACAAAAACAGAAATATAGACCAATGGAACAAGATACAAAGCCCAGAAATATACTCATGTACCTATGGGCACCTTATTTTTGACAAAGGAGGCAAGAATATACAATGGGGCAAAGACAGCCTCTTCAATAAATGATGCTGGGAAAACTGGACAGCTACATGTAAAAAAATGAAATTAGAACACTTCCTAGCACCATACACAAAGACAAACTCAAGATTAACTAAAAAACTAAATGTGAGACCAGAAACTATAAAACCCTTAGAGGAAAACATAGGCAGAACACTTGATGACATAAATCAAAGCAAGATCCTCTATGACCCACCTCCTAGAATAACGGAAATAAAAACAAAAGTAAACAAGTGGGGCCGTTTAAACTTAAAAGCTTTTGCACAGCAATGGAAACTATAAGCAAGGTGAAGAGACAACCCTCTGAATGCAAGAATAATAGCAAATGAAACTGACAAAGTATTAATTTCCAAAATATACAAGCAGCTCACATAACTCAATGCCAGAAAAACAAAGAACCTAATCAAAAAGTGGGGAAAAGACTTAAACAGACATTTCTCCAAAGAATACATGCAGATGGCTAACAAACACATGAAAAGATGCTCCACTTCACTCATTATTAGAGGAATGCAAATCAAAACTACAGTGAGATATCACCTCATACCAGTCAGGATGGCCATCATCAAAATGTCTACAAACAATAAATTCTGGAGAGGGTGTGGAGAAAAGGGAACACTCTTGTACTATTGGTGGGAATGTAAATTGATGCAGCTGCTATGGAAGACGGTATGGAGATTCCTTAAAAACCTAGGAATAAAACCACCATATTACCCAGCAATCCCTCTCCGAGGCATATACCCTGAGAAAACCAAAGTTGAAGAAGACACATATGTCCCATTATTCACTGCAGCACTATTTACAATAGCTAGAACATGGAAGCAACCTGGATGTCCATCAACAGATAAATGGATAAAGACACTGTGTTACATATACACGGTGGAATATTACTCAGCCAGAATAAAGGAACCACATTTGTGTCGGTTCTGATGAGGTGGATGAACCTAGAACCTATTATCCAGAGTGAAGTGAGTCAGAAAGAGAAAGATAAATATCATATTCTAACACATATATACAGAATCTAGAAAAATGATACTGAAGAATTCATTTTCAGGGAAACAATGGAATAACAGACATAGAGAATAGACTTACGGACATGGGGAGAGGAGAGGAGAGGGTGAGATATATGGAAAGAGTAACATGGAAACTTGCAAAAAAAAAAAAAAAGAATTCAGTTGTACCACAGTACTTGGCATAGGATAAGTACTTAATAAATCATTTTTTGATAAATATATAAGTAACAAATAAATTTGCATACCAAAGGTAATTTTCCCATTGTTTCAGTTCAAGCTTCCCTGAGTTTGAAAAAAGGTATAGTGACTCTTCATCCACCCATGCACTGACCCTGATAATACAAGTCACACTCATCAGTTTAGCATTTCCTCCTTGTCCCCTACAAAGGAAATTCAAAGTAGAATTATCTCACATAAATGTAATTTTAAAGTCAACATATGTATTTCTTTTAGAAGATTGAAATTCAAAATTTCTGATTCTGGATAAAGAAATAAAAAACTTTACTGCTCACTGTTTGATATAACATGAGCTCTTCCTCCCCTTTTTCTTTACAAGCTTATTTTTAAAATCTAACTAAACATTGCACTTTCTACCGCAAATTTGAAAACTCTAGAAAAGTCAGAAAGGTAACAATCAGCCAGTAACCTATCACTCAAATATAACTGATAATACTTGAATTTATTTCCTTCTAGAATATATATGAATGTGTGTGTATACATAACTATGTGCTATGCTGTGTTTAGTCATTCAGTCGTGAGTCGTGTCTGACTCTTTGCAACCCCATGAACTGTAGCCCACCTGGCTCCTCTGTCCATGGGATTCTCCAGGCAAGAATACTAGAGTGGGTAGACGTTCCCTTCTCCAGGGGATCTTCCAAACCCAAGGATCAAATCCAGGTCTCCGACTGCAGGCAAATTCTTTACTGTCTGAGCCACCAGAGAAGCCTATGCTGCTGCTGCTGCTGCTGCTGCTGCTAAGTCACTTCAGTCGTATCCAGTTCTGTGAGATCCCATAGACAGCAGCCCACTAGGCTCCCCCGTCCCTGGGATTCTCCAGGTAAGAACAATGGAGTGGGTTGCCATTTCCTTGTCCAATGCATGAAAGTGAAAAGTGAAAGTGAAGTCACTCAGTCGTGTCACTCTTTGCGACCCAATGGACTGCAGCCTACCAGGCTCCTCCACCCATGGGATTTTCCAGGCAAGAGTACTGGAGTGGGGTACCATTGCCTTCTCCGAGAGAAGCCTATACACAACTATAATTCCATATAATTTTATATCTTGTTTTTCTCTTCGTATAAGAAGTGTATCTCTTACAGAATATACATATTTTATGTTATAAGTTCTCACAGGCATTTTAAAGTCTACATAACGGTTTGTACAGTTATACAAACTTTAAGCATTCCTCTTTTTTGCTTTTATAAAAATCTTTGATCTTATGACATGTTTGAGCGTTTATGTGAGTTTATGTGAAACTGTTATGGGCATGCTTGTGTATACTATCCTTTCTTAAAATTAATGCCTGAAGGCTGTAAAAACTGAGTTGTTGATATGGTAGCTTCTTAAGGGGGGTGGGCATAAAGGGGCTACTGAGAAAATGCCAAATCACTCTTTGCTATATATACTTCTGCATTATTTAAGGAGTATGCTTTAGTTTTGTAATTCAAAATATTTTAAAATAAAATAACAACATAGCAGTGAACATATTTGTGTATAAAATTCCCCCTAAATTTCAAGATTATCTTGGCATAAATGACCAGAAATGTATTACTAAATCAGAGGGTCTGAACATTTTGAAGCCTTTTGATAAAAACTGGCAAATTGCTTTCCTAATGAGCTGTCATGAATACGTTCTTGAGGAAAATAGTAAACAATTGAACCGAAAGAAATATTCTCATCACGAATTTAAATGAGCTTGGCTCATCAAAATTCAGTTTTAAGTATGCACCCTTAACTCTTTCCAGGCTTTTTTCTCACTGGGAAAGTTAAACCAGATATAAATTATTATAATAGAATGCACTAAATGTATACTATCAACCTGTATTTTAAAAATATGACAATGTATAAGAGTTTTTTATAGAAATAAGTATTAACCTGTTTGACTTCCAATAAACACTTGAAGTTTTTTTCTAATTACAAAAGACTTGTACAATAGCTTTAATATCAAGTAACTTTGTTTCAAATGTGAAATACAAATGGATGTCATCTTTAATTTATCCCCAAATAACTATTTTCATAGTTGGTTTAATCACTTTCTTTAAAATATCCAAAAAGAAACTTTAATGATGATCATCTTCTTTAAATGTTGACAAATGACAGATTGATTAGAAAAAATTTCATTTAGAGCATGAGATAATTAGAAGTGTCTTTTTCTGTTTGCTCAAAAGATAATTATCAGAAAATTAAAACATTTTATGAATTTTTTTTCATTTTAATATGATTAATCAGTCTAGGTGCAGAAGTTTTTTAATAAAAAAGCAGAAAATAGTTAAAATTTTAAAAGTTCATTACATTTAGAATGTTAAACCAAGAAGACGTAGCAATGTGTAGTGTAAAATAACTAGGGTTTGGCTACAGACGGACCTGAGTTCAAATACTAGCTTTGTGATCTAGAATAAGTTGCTTAACTTTGCTTATGTTGTGTATTTTTCATCTATAAAATAAATAAGGAAATATTTGCAATGATGTTTAGCACCATAATTTATAAATGCTTAAAAAATAGTGGCTATTACTATTATGGTGAAATAGAAAATGATATGTGCTATTTCATATTTTAAGGTAGAAAATAAATCAGAATATCCATTACCTGAACAGGATGCCTATGCTAACATATCAAAGATTATTTTATTTTCATTTTCATGTAAGGATAGTTATAAGATAGATATATATTTATTTATAAATGATATCATATATATCTTAGATCTCAGAATATTCAAATAAGAATGTGTATGTGGCACATACACATATATATACAAATAGATAAACAGATGTATCCCAGAATATCCTAGATGTACCCTGAAATATTAAAGTAAGAACCTCTGTATGTGTATGTATATGTACACATAAAACTCATGAGATACAGCTTCTATAATTTTATATGTTGATATCAAATATAAACATACATTAAAATATAAAGATTCCTATTAAATGTAAACTGTTTTGTGATTATAACGGCCTTTACCATGTTCACTGATTCAACAAATATCTTACTATATGCACAGTACTGGTCTAGAAACCAAAGCTATAGAAGTGAAAACAGAGAAAAACATTCTTACTGTCACATAATGTACATTCAAATGAGGGGGAAAGGCAATAAATAGACAAATGAGTAAAATACACAGTTGCTAATAGATAATAGATGCTAAGGGGAAAAGATAAAAAATTAGGGATCGCAAATTTAGAATAGAGGGCAGGGAAGAAGACATTACGGAGACTTCGTTTGGCTAATGACCTGAAGAAAGTGAGGGAGCAAACATGGATATCCAAGGTAGGAGATTTCTAGGCAGAGGAAACAACAAATACAAAAGTATAGAGGGGAGGACACTCCTGGAAGAGGTCCTGCCATCTCCCCCATGGAGGTATTTTGAAAATTCAATCAGGATGATATTAATACATGTAAAACACCAAGGAATACCTTTGCTGCATAAAAAAGTTCAATTAATGTTAGCTATTATTATCCATAGCATTAATGATTTTATTTAATAATCATTAAATCACATTTTTATATTTGTTTCCGAGTTTTCAGTTTGTATTCAAATATTTGGAATCCAGTATATTCAACCTCATGCCATTTAAGCCATTGTGTAAATAATTTCTAATTTAATCATATGTAATATACTAACATAATCTTATGGCATGTTCTGTCTTTCCTGATACATTTAAAACTCTTGATTCCTCCTATATCCAGCACAGCAATAACTTAAACATGATAAATATTCAGAGTTTTCTTCATTGAGTGAGAGAATGAACATAATGCTTTTTATAACTATTTATAGTTCTTGAAGATTGGCCTCATTCATTAAAGCAGAGTTAACTGTGTTTTCTCATGCAGATTATAATCTGGAATGCCCTCATTAATCCATTTATTAATTTTTATGATTGTCTACAAGCACCATTACTTAGTATAATATAAATATGGTGAAAGATTCATTTAGGAAGAGCGGTTATAAGTTAGACAGCTTGTTAGTGGTTTTCAGTTGATTAAGATCTGCTATCTTATGCTGTACATTTCAATGAATCAATCCATCTGTCCCTGAGTTTGCCATTTCTTTTAACTAAGCATGCAAAAAGTTTCTAAATGATTGGTTTTTCATTAACAAGAAATTTTTAAAGTATAGAATTGAATATGTATAACATTTTGAAGTTGTTTACTTATTTTTATTAACTTCCAGAAGCAAAGGAAAACTCATAAGGTGAAGCTTAGTGTTGCATTTAGAAACTGTAGGGTTCGCAGTATTATCTGGATGAAACAAACTGCACATTTGTTTAACATCTTCGACATCTGCTTCATTCAACTAGACCCTCTTAATATTAGAATCTAAAAAGACAGAGATGGATCTGGGTGACTCAAATGAAAATTGGTTGAAGCATTATGACCTGGAAACTAGAGAGCCCCCTAAGGGTATGTCTTGTGTAAAATTACCAAGCTGTTTTGATTGTTTTGTTTTGTTTAAAATGTATGACATCGGAAAAGTCTTCATTTTGTTTAGCAAAAAGCTGAGGAAGCAGTCTAAGTAATTTTTTTAGAAGAAAGTATATATATTTTTAACAGTACTCTTCTGAGCATAGTTAAGAATAGTAGCATATAAATTTTTTCTGTACCCAAAATTCCACACTCAAAAATTGAAATGATGCAGCAAATTATTATCAATACTATATTGCTCTGTGGAACATTTTAAGAGAACAAATTTTTTTTACTGTTACTCAAGGACCACAGTAATGTGTAAACATAGACTCACAGCACCAATAATTTGGAATAATAAAAAATTGAAAAAAGTATTGTGGAAATATCTCCTAACTATAAAACTTCTTGCATAAGTATGTTAAGTACAAAACAAACAAGTTTAAATCAACCTTTGAAAGATAATCACTCCCAGCGCATCCAAGAAATATAAAGACAGGAAATATGCTTGGAAAACAAGAGCAAAGAACTATGTAGATTAAGGCTGGAAATGGCTAGACATGCCCTAAAGAGAGACATGAGATGCCCTGGTAGAATTGTAGTCAAAGGGAAGGAGAGGTTTGGACTAAGAAGGAAAAGAGTAGAGCTAAAATTTGAACATCAGAGAGAGAGAAAACAATTCACAAGACATCTGATTTTGTGTTCACCAGTCTCTGTACACATTTCTCATCTGCACGTTTACCCATCGCCCTTCCTCTCGATGGCACTTTATTTCTGACGCACTGCTATGCACTCACTCCCACGTAATCCTGCCCTATTCCCTGGCCATACACCCCCACTGACTTCCTCATTTGTCTCTGTCCTACAGTCCCCAGAAACTTCTACTTTATTATTATCAAAGTGCCATCTTTACACTTTCACTTCAGTCAGCCTTCCACCTCCTCACACTGATTAAAAGCTTACTTCCTACAAATGGCACCTCTTCCTTTGAAGCACTCAAGCAGAGGCCCCTGGGTATTTCAATCGAGACAGGAGTGTAATTTCAATCCTTTAGACATATTCCACTGACCTACCTCCTTGGCTTTAACAACTTTTGAAGTCCACGATCTTACAAACATCTGGTCATACTGTTCCTTCCCAATCTTTGTCACCTTTAAGATGTTCCTCCACATTCTAAAGTTCATAGTTGTTGTGAGTGAATCAAGATATTTCTTTTCCTCTTCCATTTTCTTACATGACATTAATATTGATGTCCCATTAAACTGTCCTCAGAGTAACGTCATCTCTTAAATCTGGTGACCTTCTTTGTTATATCACCTCAAGTACTCACACATACATGACAGTATCATCAATTTGTAATTATATGGAGATGCTTACCTCTGCGATCTCAACACATTCCAAACATTTGTGTCATAGAAATGTCAAAAATGGTGACTAAGTGAGTGCTATGAAGGAGCATTGAAGGCTGGAAATACGTTGGTGTATTTTTCATAAGGGAGGCCCTTAACCTTAACTTTGTACATTTTTTAAAATCATGCAGAATTTACCTAACACTGTTCATCTAGGACTGGATTATATTGACATAACTCAAATATAGAGTAAATAAAAATGCAACTAGAGTAATTTATGTTGAGAAGAAAAAAACTAAGAAGCCAGAGTACTTAAGTCCGGTTGTCAATGCACATTTCTTAGGTACAAAACGAAGAATTTACTTCAAGTTTGCTCTTATAAATACTTCTAGCGGAATCAGAAGAAGGAAATGGAGCAATAACGATCATCATGATGGAATTAAGTTAGCTTTGTACACCATTTCCTGCCATGTTCTGTGTTAGGTTGTGCCGAGAATCATTAATATGGTGTCATTCTCTGTTTCTGTAAATATGTCAGTCATTCAACAGATTGTTACTAAAGAAAGGGTCAAGCCAGTTGATCAGGAGAGAGTTGGAGTTCAGAAGAGGGGATGAAAAGTGCTCACTCTGCCATTTCTCAGATTTGTGTCCCTCAACATGTCACCAACCTCCTCCACTGTTAAGGAGATAATGCCGTCTTCCTCTTACTGATTATGTGGCCATTTGATGAGATTAGTTGGAAATGCGCTGTAATTTTGCAGAGCTCAGAGAAGGAAGCGAGAAGGTAATTTGACTGTTTCATGGAATGCCTGCAAAGACTCTTGAGCTTTTCTCCAAAACGTTAAGCTATAGAATATCTCAGACAAAATCGTGTGAGGAAATGCAAATATATGCTGTCTTTTTCCTATGCTGTTAGGTAATAGGGGCAAATTATAATTAAATATCTTTATATCTAACCAATTGTTCTTTGGTCATTAGACTAGTTAAACTTAAGGAATAATGAATGAATCTGGCAATATATTTCAGTTCAGTTCAATTGCTCAGTCATGTCTGACTCTTTGTGACCCCATGGATTGCAGCACGCCAGGACTCCCTGTCCAACACCAACTCCCAGAGCTTGTTCAAACTCATATCCATCAAGTCAGTGATGCCATCCAAGCATCTCATCCTCTGTCGTCCCCTTCTCCTCCTGCCTTCAATCTTTCCCAGCATCAGGGTCTTTTCCAGTGAGTCAGTTTTTCACATCAGGTGGCAAAATATATTTCATATTTCCCCCCAAATCATAGAGTATAACATTTTTGAGATCTATACACTGACCACACTTTCACCCTCTGCATCATTCATTCTTCTCCTCAGCTGAGCTTGATCTTTGCCCTCTTCCAACACTAAATCTCTTAATTTCTTCCCTTTGCTTTTCTTGGTTTCTCTTTGAAACTACCATTCCATTTCTGCATCAGCTCTCATTTTCTCACCTCACATTCAGTTCCTTCCACTCAATAAACAGCTTCACTGTGGCAAAGCTTCTAAAACTTCTCTCTGCAGAAATAGAAAGGGCTTCCTAATTGTCTCACCTAGTGCTCTCTTTCTGCTATTCATGCTGTTTGACATTGCTGCAGGATTTGTTACTTCCTGAAATGTCCTCCTTTCTTGGCATTTACAACAATGAATGGAACTGAACTGACACTCACATAAAAGAATGAATGAGGTTAAGCTCTTTGAAATTGTTTTAAAATGCTAGTGAAACCTTTCAAATAATTGCCAAATTCCATGTCCACTTTTCATATCAAATTTGAAAGTTAAAGTACAGCTCTCCCCAGTATCCCCTGTCAAAATCCCCTCAAAATCTTCTGCGATCCTCCTCAAAATGTCACTTTTAGCCACAAAGCTTTTCTTGTTCCCATTAATCACTCACTTTTCTGTAATCCCAAATTTTTACTTTTTGCTCATGGAAAAGCATTTTAAATATAGCTGTGTGTACATGTCAGTTCCAAACTCCCAAATTTTTACTTTTGTTGCAATATATGTCATTCCCCGAATTATGATATTTTAATTGTGTATAAATCTGCCTTTACAGGCTTATACAAAGATCATGCAGACACAATGCTCTCTATACTATAGATATTCAAGGATGGATTTTTGAAGTAAGAACTCAGATTTCATTAACCCACTGTACCTTATTCTTTCTAAGCATTATGGCATGCAAAAAACCCTAAAGTTATTATAAGAAAATGAAGATATGAATCTCAAGACTGTTCAATGATTTTTATAAATGATCAATAACTCAACTTTGAATATTTGAAGTACTCTGGGTTTATGGAATTTGGAGATAAAAATTTTAATGTGATCATTTTAATGAAAGTTAGTATGAAAATGCTTCTAATATTTGTAGGATTTCATGACTGAGTTCGAGTAAATAATTGTTCCTATAAGCAGTGAAGAGCAATTATCTTCTGGAAAGTTAACTTGTTCTTTGTCTCTTCAAAAAGCCGTCAGCATCATAGCTGAAGAAGGCACATTGATAGGTTCATCATTTTGCTTCTTATGAACAAGAAACAGAGACTTTGTAGGCTACATAGCAAGTTTAAGAACTCAGGTTACCATCTAGCACCAAAACAGACGTGGCAAATGACTGTCACATTTACTTGATACTTCAGGAATTTGCTCTATTGTGTTCACTTAGCATCTAAGTGCCTTCATTAAGAGTCAAGGTGAATTCATTCTAGGCCAGAACTCAGTTACTATCCATATTTTAACTTACCATCGAGAGGAAGAAACAGTAACAAATGACACAGTATATGTCAATTACTTCAAAAAGAAACACCACTCTCTCTTCTTTATTTTAAAATTTTCTGGATTCTACTCATATGAAAACTATGCTTACTATCAAAGTTCACAAAATATTTTTGGTCACTCTACTTTCAAAATTCTTAATTATGATTTTCTTATACATATCCCAAGAAAAGCAGTTAGTCAAATATTTCATGTTCACTATTCAACTTTTAACCATATGTTTTTATAAACTACCATGTAGATCATGTCTTTTTGAGTTCCTCAAAAATTCTTATTGGAATAACTTTGAGCCTTCAAATGCATGTTTGTTTTATTCTGTTACATTAGATATTTATACCAACAACCCATCCATACAGTAAATTAGTACATGTAACTAACAAGTATATACAAGCATAACTGAATTATAACAACATTTTACAGACCAGCACAACAGCTTGTCTCTGTGGGATTTAATAAACCATATTTATCCACAGTTCTTCTGAGAAAAACAGAAGAGACTCTGATATATATTTATTATTTCTATAATAAGAACATGAAAATACATATGTGGAAGTAAATGTGGGTTCTATTTCAATTCACAAGAGTGAAATGTGCTAACTGAAGTGATAATTTCAACAGAAGTTTCATTAAAAACAAAGGCAGTTTGGTTTGGGGGTTCTGAAATAGGTCTGTTAAGAAAGCAAAATTATGATTAAAGCTGAATAATAGGCTAACATTATAAAAGGTCACAAATCTCAAAACAAGCTAAGTTTCGAAGTTCTTCATTTTAAACTTTTTCTTTAAAGTTTAAAGAAGTTTGTGTTCATCTGTTTAACTTCAAAAGTATTCATCACCGGGTTAAGGATCATAATTATAACCGTCCTCTAAGAGAAGCTTGTTCAGCGGAAGTAAAATGACATGATTTGCTAAAAGCAAATATTTTATTAGCCCGCAGACCTGGTTTCAAACCTTACTTTTGGCGCTTACTGTGTGACTTAAGGAAAGTTCCTAGGTTTCACTAAGGTTTAATTCCCTCAGTTGTGAGTAAGTGACCATAACAACTCCTGCTTTAGTGGTTGTTATGAAAATTGCATGAAGAAGTGAGAAGTGAAAGTGAAGTGGTAAGTAGAGTGACTCTCATGTAAGTATGAGTTTATCAGTTTGTCAACACATTGCTATTATTTGTCAATATCTGTTACTATTCTTATTGCCTTTTTACTATTTTTTATGCAGTACCAATTAAGAAGTAGTCAATCAGGAGAAATATTGCAGTAACTTCTTGCAAGTATTGCAAGAATACTATCATTGCAATAAAGTATTTGAGAAACCAACTTGAAAAAATTGTAAAGAGAATTATCTTTTTAAACATCCATGTAAGTCAAGGAAGATACAGTAAAAGCATTTGGTATGAGTTCAGTAGCTTTGGTGAAATAAAATCAATTCAACAGCTAAAACAAAATTTGGCCATGCCAAAATTTTTAACCTTAATGTAACTATTTTTTAATAGGTTGATTAAGGTATTATTGCCTTTAAGGAGGGTGAAATATATGTTCTCCTCAAGCTTCTTAAAGAATGAAATTGTGTGAAGGACACAGGTGCTGAGCATTTCTTCTACAAGAACTATGCTGGACACTGATTCCTCAGAAGCATCCCACAATGTATTACTGTCAGTATTTTGAAAATGAAATCCTGAAGTTCAGAATAGCCAAGTAGCTTGCCCCAGTGTCACACAGCTGGTCAGTTGAGGAAGCCAAAATTAAAAATCTGGATTTTTCTAAGCCTAAAGCCTTTCATCGCGCTGTCTTTAGCTGCGTGATTCTGAAAGATGAGAATCCTGGTTATGCGGAGTAGAGTCCTGGAATAGGAAAGTTTATGTGTTAAAGAAGCCTCTTGTGTTTTATTCAAATTTTTTCCTTTTTTAAAAATTTATTTATTATAATTGGAGACTAATTATTTTACAATATTGTGGTGGGTTTTGCCGTACATTGACATGAATCAGCCATGGGTGTACATGTGTTCCCCATCCTGAACCCCCCTCTCACCTCCTTCCCCGTCCCATCCCTCTGGGTCATCCCAGTGCACCAGCCCTGAGCAGCCTGTCTCATGCATTGAACCTGGACTAGTGATCTATTTCACATATGATAATATACATGTTTCAATGCTATTCTCTCAAATCATCCCATCCTCGCCTTCTCCCACAGAGTCCAAAAGTCTATTCTTTACATCTGTGTCTCTTTTGCTGTCTTGCATACAGGGTCATCGTTACCATCTTTTTAAATTCCATATATATGTGTTAATATACTGTATTGGTGTTTTTCTTTCTGACTTACTTCACTCTGTATAATAGGTTCCAGTTTCATCCACCTCATTAGAACTGATTCAAATGCATTCTTTTTAATAGCTGGGTAATATTCCATTGGGTATATGTACCACAGCTTTCTTATCCATTTGTCTGCCAATGGACGTCTAAGTTGCTTCCATATCCTGGCTATTGTAAACAGTGCTGCGATGAACATAGGGGTACACGTGTCTCTTTCAGTTCTGGTTTCCTCAGTGTGTATGCCCAGCTGTGGGATTGCTGGGTCATAAGGCAGTTCTATTTCCAGTATTTTAAGGAATCTCCGCATTGTTCTCCATAGTGGCTGTACTAGTTTGCTTTCCCACCAATAGTGTAAGAGGGTTCCCTTTTCTCCGCACCCTCTCCAGCATTTATTGTTTGTAGACTTTTTGATAGCAGCCATTCTGACCGGCGTGAGCTGGTACCTCATTGTGGTTTTGATTTGCATTTCTCTGATAATAAGTGATGTTGAGCATCTTTTCATGTGTTTGTTAGCCATCTGTATGTCTTCTTTAGAGAAATGTCTGTTTATTTCTTTGGTCCATTTTTTTGATAGGGTAGTTTATTTTTCTGGAATTGAGCTTCAGGAGCTGCTTGTATATTTTTGAGATTAATTCTTTGTCAGTTGCTTCATTTGCTATTAATTTCTCCCATTCTGAGGGCTGTCTTTCCACCTTGCTTATAGTTTCCTACATTGTGCAAAAGATTTTAAGATTAATTAGGTCCCAACAAATATTTTTTTCCTTATTGTTATAATTTTTGATGTAAAGTTCAAGACATTACAAGATATTGAAATTTTCTCTCTTTTGATATGGTTCAAAACCTCGTGATCCAGGAGTCCAATATCTCAGTATCAGCTAGACATGCATTCTGAAGTGTGACGCATTGTAAAGTACACATGTGCTGGAGTACTAACTCAGATTCAATAACTTTATACCTATAAGTCCCTATTCAACTGGATTGAATTTGTCAGGCTGAAATTTATAACACGGTGGAAGACAAGAGATGTTTTAGCAGTAAGACTCTAGAAAATCAACAGGATTAAGTATACTATTGCTTTTAAAAATTGTTCAAAGCTAGTTTAAAGTCTGTGCTCTTATTGTAATTCCCCCAATGTCTCACTTTATATCTGGATAACTTTCAATTCTTGAAGTGTATGACATTATGAATTACTTTAATAGTGAATGGATTTTTCTGCAACTTCCCTAGACAGAAAAGTGGAAAAAATTATACATATAAACCATAATATATATAGCTTCATCAGTATATACAAATAAAACTCATCCTAACCCTGAAACGATTTTTTGGTAATTTTTTTATTAGTAATAATCTCTTCAGCAATTTCAGTTTAGCGATGAAGAATTCCATCTTAAACATTTTAATTAATGCTATTAATTGTCATTTTTAAAAATCATCTTAGAGAACTTCTGAATAAGAAACTTGGCTATTGTAATTTGTGAATGGCACAGCTAGAGTTGCAAAGAGTAGCTCATGTCATACTTCATCACTCATTCTCCAGGGTACATTAACAGTGTCTTTCCAATGGCTTGATTAAAAAAGAGGTAATTTTTTAAAGAGATAATCCTAGGAGGAAAATATTTCTGATGTAATTCCTCTCCTTTTTCTCACCCTAGGCTCTATGCCCCCAGGCAACTTTATCTAAGGATCCAGCACATGATCTAAGGATGTGAAATAGTCTTGCTGCTTAAGCAAATGAGGCATTAAGGCTGTTTTGTGGGTGATCAGTGTTCATACTGACAGTGCAGCAGTACCTGCTGCTTGAGATGGAGTAGGAAGGGTGGTTGGGAAGGGGATTGTGTGGGTGTACCATAATGAATCTGTTTTATCTTTGAATGACTCCATATGCTCTGGTGAAGCTACCAATTCTATCTCTTGCTTTTTTTTTTTCTTTTCCTTTTGATGTCAAGATGAATTGATTCTGAACTGCTGCTCCAAATGCTGACACCATTGAATATGAAGGTGTCATTGTAAAATGAACCATAGGAAATTCTTAATAAGCAACCTTCACAGAGAGTTATCGTTTTTGACATTTAGATATAGACTTATACTCACAGTGAAGGGAGCTTCTTCCTTCAGTCTGTTCATGCTTAGAGGAATAAGGAGTAAAAAGGAATTTGATTGGTATTAAATATGTTTTATTCCTTGCTATGGTGAGCAGTCATATCACATCCCTTCTCTCCTTCAGTCTACCAAGAAAATTGGAAAAGGAATTCTTTGAAATCAAGAACTTTATTTCTGAAAGAGTATAAATGGTCTTAAAGATAAAGCTTACAGTGCTGAGATTTAAGATCTGATTTCCATGAAAACTTTCTTGAAATCATTTTTGTCTGGGGAAAAAAATTATAAATCCTGTAGAATGCATGCTAACTACAGTTACTAAAATGCACTAAGGGAGTCATAGATTGATTCCTTTTATAAAAATCAGTATAACTCAGGAACTCACTTTCTAGATTAGAGCAAGTAATGCTCTAATCTATAAAACCAATTTTAAAATATTAAAAAATATATAAAACCAATTTTATATTTTCTGACTTTGTTTTAGAAAAAGAAATAAAAATTCCTCAATTGGTATTGCTTTAAAATGTATAAAAACTCTGCAAGGTTAAGACATTTTATTATTCCATATTCTACAAAGGAAACCTGCATATTTAGAAGTGCATTAAGCAGTCTGACATAAAATTTGGTCTTAGAGTTCTAGCTGTAAGCAACTTGTATATGGCATTCATTAACTTTATTAAATAGAGTATTCCCAAAGAATACATTTGCTGCCACATTGATGCTGTATTATACTTTTATTATTAAATTGATTCTTATTTCTCCAAATGAATACTAATAATGTCAACATTTCAAAAGTTTTAATTCTAGATATATCCTACTCAATGTAATTGAACTGTTATAAATAAATTGACTTCTTGTGAATAGATTCCATATACCAAAGATGCCTAGATTTAAAGGAATCCTGCTTTCAGTTATTTTATAAAACATGATTCTTTTCCATAGTAATTATTAAATTGGATATTTATTTGGTTAGTTTAGATATTATTTATTTAATTTAAACTTGAATTAATTAGTGTTTAAATCTCTTTCACCTACCAATCCATTGCCAAATCCTGTTGATGGTACCTCATACATATTTATCAGATATATCCAAAAAGTGGAAAGAACCAAATAAAAAAAGCCTATTTACTCAACAGCCTGCTTTAAAAATCAAGCATTGCGAATAAAAAGCCTTAACTGTAGTCTTATATGAATACTCTTCTCCTTTCTCTCCCTAGAGGTAACCTCTATCCTGAATTTGGTGCTTTTCATTGCATGCATATTTATAAACTGGCACTACTTATTAATGTATTCATAAACAATATATTCTGCCTTTAAAAATTGGTACCAAACTGTATACACAATTGTGCAACTTGTAAATTCCCCTCAACATTATGTTTTACAGATGTATCCATGTTAATATATAAGTAGGTTAGTTCATTTACATGAACAGTTCTGTAGCATTCCAATGTAAGGATGCATTAAAATGTGCTTATTATCAGTGTTTTATTGATGGGTGCTTGTATTGCTTCCAACTTTTTTCTATTACCATAATGCTGAAATGAACATTATTGTACATATTTCCTTTGGCAAGTGTACAAGAGTTTATCTGAGAGCGTATACTTGAACTGAAAACACCAAGTTCATGGCAGTCATATAACTTCAACAGTTTTGGCAACGGCTTCCCAAAGCCTATGAATAGATACTGCCTCAGTGATTTATGGTAGTAAATTTCTCATTTATATTGTGTACCTCAGTATTCCAGACACTGAGAATATAGAAGTAAACCAAATATATAAAACTTTCTGCCTAATTGGAGCTTGCATTCAAATATGGGCATTAAAGAGCTGGGGATTGACATGTATACAGTGCTATATATAAAACATAAAACCAACAAAGACCTACTGTATAGCACAGGAAACTCTGCTCAATGCTCTGTAATAACCTAACTGGGTAAAAGAATTTAAAAGACAGATATGTATATATATATAACTATAACTGAATAGCTTCACTGTATACCTGAAACTAACACAATATTGTTAATCAACTACTCTAATATAAAATAAAAAGAAAAGAAAAAGCAAACATGGTATTAAAGAAGTAAATAAAATACACAGTATGTCAAATGGGAGAAGTACTGTAGATAAAAATAAAGCAAGAAAGAGGGATAGAGACTGCTGGAATGAGAGATGCAACTTTAAATAAATCAAACTGTCCTGAGAAAGTAAACAAAGAAATAGAAGGGGTAAGGAAAAAGCTACAAATCCTCACCAATATCACTACTATCACACTTTTTAATTTGTATTAAGTGAAATGAAAAGGGAAGATTTCTCATTGTGATTGTTTTTTCTGAGATTGAGCATATTTTCATATGTTAGTTTTCCATTTAGATTTTCTCTATTGTTAATTGCTTATTAATGTCTTAACCCATTTTCATACTGGGTTACTTTCTTATTTCTTACTGAATAAGAGAGTTCTTTTCATATTTTAGAGCACTATTCCTTTGTTGTTGTTGTTGTGTGTGTGTGTTGCAAATAATCTTCTACCATTTTGTGATTTAACTCTTGATTCTTTGAAATTATCTTTCTTGCACTGAAGTTCTAATTTTCTTGTCATTTTTTCATTGAATTTATACATCTTTCCCTTTATGCTTTGTATTTGTGTCTGAAATCCTACCCTATCCTAAATATTTCTTCTAAATATTCTTATTTTTATTGATCTTGTGATGTGAGATAGTGATCCAATTCTGTTTATTTCTATATGCATAAAAAAATCATCCTGTCATGGTAACTTTTTAAAATACAGATTATATCTCCACTTAAATGTCAGTCACAAACAAATTTCTTGACCATTCCTTCTAAGTTATATCCCACTTTTTTTGTGCAATCCCACCCTATAATTCTCCTTCTTGGAACATAAAATGATTTTAAATAATTGATTACTCATTTAATTAAGTAATTTCTAGTCTCACCCTGCCTCCTGTCCAAAAGTATAAACTTCATGAGTGTATAAACCACCTCTTACTTAAAACTATACCCTCAGTTCCAACATGGTACCTAGCTCAGGATAAGTGACTCTAAGTGTGTTCAGTGAATACAAAAGCAAATTTCATTTCACCACTATGTGACATAAAAATTGCATTGATTTCTGGCACCCCAATTTTTAATAACATTGAAAATAACCATACTTTCCAATATTTATGTGATCCTGAATAAGCTGTCTACCACATGTGGCTCAGTCAGTAAGTCAGTTCAGTTGCTCAGTTGTCTCCAACTCTTTGTGACCCCATGAACTGCAGCACTCTAGGACTCCCTGTCCATAACCAACTCCTGGAGTTTACTCAGACTCACACCCATTGAGTCAGTGATCATCCAACCATCTCATCCTCTGTCATCCCCTTCTCCCGCCTTCAGTCTTTCCCAGCATCAGGGTCTTTTCCAATGAGTCAATTCTTCGCATCCGGTGGCCAAAGTATTGGAATTTCAGCTTCAATATCAGTCCTTCCAATGAATATTTAGGACTGATTTCCTTTAGATTGGACTGGTGGGATCCCCTTGCAGTGTAAGGGATTCTCAAGAGTCTTCTCCAACACCACAGTTCAAAAGCATCAATCCTTTGGTGTTCAGCTTTCTTTATAGTCCAATTCTCACATCCATACATGACTACTGGAAAAATCATAGCTTTGACTAGATGGACCTTTGTTGGCAAAGTAATGTCTCTGCATTTTAATATGCTATCTAGGTTGGTCATAACTTTTCTTCCAAGGAGCAAGCATCTTTTAATTTCATGTCTGCAGTCATCATTTACAGTGATTTTGGAGCCCCCCCAAAATAAAGTCTGTCACTGTTTCCACTGTTTCCCCATCTGTTTGCCATGAAGAGATGGCTTCATGTGACTACTGATGCCCATATTAGTCAGTGTGGTTCTATAACTTAGAGGCACAGGCATCACCTGGGAGCTTGGTAGAGATGCAGACTCCTGGGCCTCGCCCCAGGTCTGCTGAGTTGAATCTGCATTTTATCAAACCCCCAGCACTGCATCCCCAGAACACACATTAAAGTTTGAGAAACACTTGTTTTGAAGGCTTACAAGTAGCCAGACCTCAAGTCAGTATGGCATGACTACATACCATCTATGTTTCTTTTTTAAACATAAACAAATGTCAATATAAATAATTTATTTGGAGGGGGGGCTCCGTCTTTTCTTGTTCCATCCTTTGGCCCTGGTCTCTTGGAAGAGTGTTGAAGTAATCTCTGGTTTGATTTTTAACTGGACCAGTTTAGTTCTACCCCACTCAGAGCTTTGTAGTAAATGGTACAGTGAGAAGATGAGCACATGTCCCTTGACTGTGTGGACTTTGAGAGAGGGTACTATTCCAGTGTCTGTCACTGGTTGGTTGTGTCTCCATTTTAGAGAATGTGAACCCACTGGGTATATTTCCCCATCTGTATATAGCACAGTAGTACTTGAGATTCCTAGCCACCCTTGTGGATATCTCATAAAGATCAAGTGAACCATTTGTAATTGTATTTTCCCTTTCTTACCCTTCAATTACAATTTTTTTTGAAAAATTTGAACAGGTAATACAGTCACATGTTGTGATGCTCCAAAGATATAAAAGGGTATATTGTATAGTAAAAAATAAGACTCAGTCTCCAAAGAGGCATCAATGGTACCAGTTTGGGGGGATTTTTCAAGAGACAGTTCATGCACACACCAGGAATTACATCTATATGACCTTCCCTTCTTTTCACACAGCACAACCACCTTGCATTTTGACCTTTCCATCAAAAGTGTGCCTCAGACATTGGCCATGTCAATATATAGAGTTTCCTCTTTTCGTTTTCACAGTTATACAACATTCCTTTGTATTAATGCACCACAGCTTATTTAACCAGGAAGAGGAACTAAAAAGCCTCTTGATGAAAGTGAAAGAGGAGAGTGAAAAAGTTGGCTTAAAGCCCAACATTCAGAAAACGAAGATTATGGCATCTGGTCCCATCACTTCATGGGAGATAGATGGGGAAACAGTGTCAGATTTTATCTTTTTGGGCTCTAAAATCACTGCAGATGGTGATTGCAGCCATGAAATTAAAAGACGCTTACTCCTTGAAAGGAAAGTTATGACCAACCTAGATAGCATATTGAAAAGCAGAGACATTTCTTTGCCAACAAAGGTCCATCTAGTCAAGGCTATGGTTTTTCCAGTAGTCATGTATGGATGTGAGAGTTGGACTGTAAACAGAGCTGAGCACCGAAGAATTGATGCTTTTGAACTGTGGTGTTGGAGAAGACTCTTGAGAGTCCCTTGGACTGCAAGGAGATCCAACCAATCCATTCTAAAGGAGATCAGCCCTGGGATTTCTTTGGAAGGAATGATGCTAAAGCTGAAACTCCAGTACTTTGGCCACCTCATGCGAAGAGTTGACTCATTGGAAAAGACTCTGATGCTGGGAGGGATTGGGGGCAGGAGGAGAAGGGGACAACAGAGGATGAGATGGCTGGATGGCATCACTGACTCGATGGACATGAGTTTGAGTGAACTCCGGGAGTTGGTGATGGAGAGGGAGGTGTGGCGTGCTGTGATTCATGGGGTCGCAAAGAGTCGGACACGACTGAGTGACTGAACTGAACTGAACTGATTATCATTTTTTGTTTCTAATTTTTCCTATTTAACCAGTGATTCAATGAATATTTTACATGTATATGAGGACATCTCACAGGTAACTTGTTAATTTGAATGATTTCATTATAAATACTTGACACATAAAAAAAATCAGTATAAATATTTGACTCTTTCTTAAAGACTACCATTCATATAACCTTTCTCTCCACCCTAAAAAGAGGTAAGAAATATGGTAGGTAGGCAAATCAGTAAGGCATGTAAACCCTGTGATTTAAGCGGTATGTCATCTGCCTCCTACCTAACCAGTGTATCTACATTTACATAGAAGTGTAATGCACCACTAAGTTTCTTGACCCCTTCGTCTCTGGAAATCAGTAATCAGCCTTATATAATCAAATGAGTCAAACTTAGCGAAAATTGAAAAGTCTTTTCCAGCTAGACAAGGATTCTCTAATGATTCTGGGAGCATTATTTCTATAGAGTTGAAATAGAGTATGCAATAATCTTTCCTTTTCAATAAAGAAAATGTTTATTTCTCTAATCTAGGGTACAATAATGTTTCTGGAATTCTGGGATGTCAATTTTGGACATTTGTAATCTTGAGAGTGCTACTTCTTTTTCATGTCCTGCCTTTTTAAAAATAGCTGAGGAGTTGAGGTGACCTTCATAACTTTAACAAAGTTTGACAGAAAATAAAACCAAACTTTTAAATGTGGAATGTATTTATTGATTCGTTCAGTTAACAAATAGTGGATGCTGTTGTTCAGTCACTCGGTTGTGTCTGACTCTTTGTGACCCTATGGATTGCAGCACACCAGGATTCCCTAACCTTCACCATCTCCCGGAGCTTAAGTCAAACTCATGTCCATTGCATCAGTGATGCCATCCAACCATCTCATCCTCTGTCGTCCCCTTCTCCTCCTGCCTTCAATCTTTCCCAGCATCAGGGTCTTTTCTAATGAGGCAACTCTTCACATCAGATGGCCAGATTATTGGAGCTTCAGGTTTAGCATCATTCCTTCCAATGAATACTCAGGATTAATTCCCATTAAAACTGACTGGTTTGATCTTCTTGCAGTCCAAGGGACTCTCAAGAATCTTTGCCAACATCACAGCTGAAAAGCATCAATCTTTTGGTGCTCAGCCTTCTTTATGGTCCATTGTTTTAAGTGGTGGGGACAAAATGATGGGGGGAAAAAGCATGCAAAATCCCTTCATTGATGAGGTTTTCACTGTTCCAGAGAGGTACATTATAAAAGAAATAAAATGACCATATTTTATAGTGTTTATAGTAGTAAGAAAAATAAGCAGGGTAATGGGATAGTGACAAGAAGAGTGCTATTTTAGATCGAGATACCCATTAGAAAAAAATATACTTTAGACAAGATATTTACTCTGTTACTTTACGAGACTCAAGAGTGAATCTGGTAAACAGCCCCAATTCATTTAGATCAAACTTTCCCATTTAAAGCTCCCCTTTAACTCACTCCTGTTCTTTCTCTACATTTTTTTCACACATTTCTCCATCTGTATATTTTTATGAGTTAATACTGAATCTTCATCTGTGTTGGTATCCATATACTTTGCCATCTTTTTAACCTTCTTACTGCTTAAATATGTGCTAATTTGCATACAATACATAATGCTGTACACATGGAGTTATGTAAGTGTGCATATACAAGAGTGTGATTCCCAGGTGGCTCAGTGGTAAAGAATCTCCCTGCCAAACAGGAAATGCAAGTTCTATCTCAGGGTCAGGAAGATCTTCTGGAGAAGGAAACGGCAACCTACTCCAGTATTCTTGCCTGGGAAATCTCATGGATAAGAGGAGTCTGGTGGGCTACAGTCTGTGGAGTGGCAAAGAGTTGGACACAACTTAGCGACTAAACCACCACCCACCAGTATAAAGGGTATGAGAGTAAGTATGTGTATGTAAACATGTAGACAAAAGACACACAACTTTGTGAAAACACACCCATGTACTAAGGAAACAATGAGGAAAGCAACTATGCTGAGCATTGTTAGATATTTCTAAAGTAATTACTTAGTAAAATTGATTTATCATTGCAGAGCCAAAACACAATTGAAACCAGAGTCAGAAATGTTCCTGTGGGTCAGCTGTGGCTATGCTGTAATCTATAAAAAAAAATCACCCCATATATTCCAGTCACATAATTAAATATTTCAGCACTACTGTCAACTGTGTTAAACATTTAAACAACACTGGATTTTTTAAAAAACAGTGATTATAATAATGGGATCAATTTTATACTGGTCATACTCAATGCAGCTTTTAACTGTTATCTGTTTAAAATAGGCAGCCATTACTTAAAATATATGTAAATACTTTCACCTTTTAAAACCAAGTGAAAGTGAAAGTTGCTCAGTCATGTCTGATTCTCTGAGACCCTATGGACCATACAATCCATGGAATTCTCCAGGCCAGAATGCTGGAGTGGGCAACGGTTCCCTTCTACAGGGGATCTTTCCAACCCAGGGGTCAAACTAGGTCTCCCACATTGCCAGAGCATTCTTTACCAGCTGAGCCACCAGAGAAACCCAAGAATACTAGAGTGGGCAATTGAGGCTTCCCAGGTGGCGCTAGTGGTAAAGAACCTCCCTGCCAATGCAGGATACTTAAGAGATGCGGGTTCAGTCCTTGGGTCAGGAAGGAGAAGGGCATGGCAACTAACTCCAGTGTCCTTGCCTGGAACATCACTCATTATCAGAGAAATGCAAATCAAAACCACAATGAGGTACCATTTCACACCAGTCAGAATGGCTGCGATCCAAAAGTCTATAAGCAATAAATGCTGGAGAGGGTGTGGAGAAAAGGGAACCCTCTTACACTGTTGGTGGGAATGCAAACTAGTACAGCCACTATGGAGACTAGTGTGGAGATTCCTTAAAAAACTGGAAATAGAACTGCCTTATGACCCAGCAATCCCACTGCCGGGCATACACACCGAGGAAACCAGAATTGAAAGAGACACGTGTACCCCAATGTTCATTGCAGCACTGTTTATAATAGCCAGGACATGGAAGCAACCTAGATGTCCATCAGCAGACGAATGGATAGGAAAGCTGTGGTACATATACACAATGGAGTATTACTCAGCCATTAAAAAGAATACATTTGAATCAGTTCTGATGAGGTGGATGAAACTGGAGCCAATTATACAGAGTGAAGTAAGCCAGAAAGAAAAACACCAATACAGTATACTAACACATATATATGGAATTTAGAAAGATGGTAACGATAACCCTGTATGCGAGACAGCAAAAGAGACACAGATGTAAAGAACAGACTTTTGGACTCTGTGGGAGAGGGAGAGGGTGGGATGATTTGGGAGAATGGCATTGAAACATGTATACTATCATGTAAGAAATGAATCGCTAGTCTACGTTCGATACAGGATACAGGATGCTTGGGGCTGGTGCACTGGGATGACCCAGAGAGATGATATGGGGAGGGTGGTGGTGGGGGGGTTCAGGGTTGGGAACTCATGTACACCTGTGGCGGATTCATGTCAATGTATGGCAAAACCAATACAGTAAAGTAAAAAAAATAATAATAAATAAATAAATAAATAAATAAATGCACTGGAACAATTAGCAAAAAGAAAAGAAAAAGAAAATTCCATGGACAGAGGAGCCTGAACCTGGCAGGCTATAGTCCATAGGGTTGCAAAGAGTCAGACACAATCAAAGCAACTTAGCATGCATGCACACACATACTTAAATATTAGTAGAGCTTTCCCTCTATCTCTCATATGAGTCTTTCCCCTAAGCCTTATATCTGCTGAACTTTTTTATTTCAATATGAATTTAAAATCTATTGCTCAAATAGAATTTTCATATATACAATGGAACTTTATAAATGTATTCAACAAAAAGACTGCTGGATCAATGTCATATTTTTCCTTTAGATTATGACTAATAAAACCCGGTTCAGGTCAAAATAAAACTGAAGTTCTTACCTATCCTTAAGAAGTATGGCCTGAAACTATTTTGGCTCAACTAGATAAAAGATTCTTTATGAAGTGCTTTATCAGCTTCAATAATTAAAAGAGTCCCTGCTAACTCTTCAGTGAGTCTTCTTTGTAGCTGTGCTTTGCAAAGTCAGTTCCTCCTATCTCCTCCTTTGAAACGTCTAATTAAATTGGGATACTTTTCTTGTCTATTCATTTTGTTTTTGCCATATTGGACATAGATACAAAAATAATTAAATTACAATGCTGGGTTTTTTTTTTTTCTTCATTCTTGTTTTCTTGGGACTATAAGGAAGGCTAGGAGGAGGTATGTTTTCCCAGCTTGAGGTTTTTAAGTTGGTCTTTTATTGGCACTTTCAGTGTTAAATATCTTTGGGGTTAATGGATGTAACTGCAACAGCTTCCCTGATGCCTGTACTGATGCTGTAATAGGTTTTTGAGAATAATCGACTAGTGAAGAATTGAAACTGAACACTTCAGAGCCTTTCATTCCCTTTGTAAGCATTGCTTAAGCACTGTTACAGTATCTTTTCTAAAAAGTATTTGCTTTAGTGTTAAAAGAAATCTGAATTAAAAAAAAGTCTACAGCGTTCCTATCTTCCTGGTACTTTTTTTTTTCATTTTTATGTGCCTATTTCTATTTCTATTCACAAACATATTTAAGAGCATCATAATTATATGTTTTATCAGTGTTTTGGCTCATTATTGCAAGTATAAATTCTAGCCAATAATCATCTGAAAAGGTGATTTATGCCTTTTATAATATCAGGTTCTGGGATGAAGAATCTTAAAACGTTATTTCGATTATTAGAATGAAGGGCAGATTAAGGGTTAAAACAACTCAATCATAATTCAGTGAGAACCTTCTGGGCATTGCCACTAGCTATTTTGAGGAAATATAATTATAGAGTAAGAGACAGATATATATGCAAGGGGCTTTTCAATATAAGAACATGATAGTTGTTAAAATAGAATACAAAGTATTTCAAAAGCACAATACTCTGTAGTTGACTCATGTAAAACTTCTAGAAGCTTTCAAAATAAAATGCATATAGGTGCATGCTTGTACATGTGCACCTGTATGTATTAATATTTCCAGAGGGAAACCTTCATGAATAAAGTTACGGATATGACATGCTCAACCATGCTCAGGCATAGAGAAGGAAGAGAGACAGTCTAGCATCCTACCAATGGTTCTCTGTCAGTCAAAGAACCACTGAAACAAACCTCTGAGGATAACCATTCTGAATAAAATAGCAAATGGTTGAGCAATATTCCATGCTCAAGCAAAGTTCCTATAATTTAATGGTCAGAAATCTTAAGTTGATGCATTTAAAGAAAAGCCAAGTATACCTCCCTGGATAGTATAGTTTGCTTCAATGTTATCCTAAGTTCCATGAAAGCAGAGGCTTTTTCTCTTTTGTTTATTTATTCATTCAAGGCACTTATAACAGTACATGGTACAGAGTAGGTACTCAATAAATGCTGGTTAGACAGATTTTGAAATTCCGCACCGAGATTTCGGTTCCATTTCATGCCTCACAGTCAACCAAGAAAAACTACAACCGGTCAGAATCATCGACTGAATCTTTAAAAACGATCTATAGGCATCAGTGCAGTCCAGAGGAGAAAAGTCAAAACTGGAAGTCAAGACACAGGTTCTGCCTTTAATAACCACCTGTAAAATGATGGTCAAGTCACTTAATCTCTCTAATACCACCATCTGACTGACATCCTTTCTAATTCTCAAATTCTGTGAATCTATTCGGAACCTAATAAATAACTCTTTAAAAGTCACAGATGATTACGCAAGCTTTTTGTGCATCAAATCGACCATGCACTAAAGATAAATCATTGCTCATCATGGAAGCTTAAATGAGGAACTATAAAAGCCTAAATATAAATTTTAAAGCCTTTGGATGAAATACAGTTAATATTAATATACAGTTGAAGAAAATGTGACAATTCAATTCAGTAATATACTACTTTTCTTTCCCAGAAGTTTTCAACTTTGATAATACATTACAAATATTTTAGATTAGTGTAATTGGCCACCTCATGCGAAGAGCTGACTCACTGGAAAAGACTCTGATGCTGGGAGGGATTGGGGCAGGAGGAGAAGGGGACAACAGAGGATGAGATGGCTGGATGGCATCACGGACTCGATGGACGTGAGTCTGAGTGAACTCCGGGAGTCAGTGATGGACAGGGAGGCCTGGCGTGCTGCGATTCATGGGGTCGCAAAGAGTCAGACATGACTGAGCAACTGAACTGAACTGAAGCACTTTAAAAAGACAAGAATGTTTAAGGTTTATTTTCCTCACTGTGGTTGTGGTGGTTTTAGTCACTAAGTCATGACCAACTCTTTTGGCCCCAAGGACTGTAGCCCACAGGCTCCTCTGTCTATGGGATTTCCCAGTCAAGAATATTGGGGTGGGTTGCCATTTCCTTCTCCAGGGGATCTTCCCAACCCAGGGATCAAACCTGAGTCTCCTGCATTGCAGGTGGATTCTTTACCATCTGAGCCACCAGGGATTCCCATAGATCTAGTTAAATTTTATGTACGTTGGATTGAACCTGTTTAACCCAATCTTCTAACTTTGACAAGAAGAACAGAAGAATTTTATGCAAATTGATGTGGATTAAGGAAATGCAAGCTTTTTTCCTAGCCTTGGGTTAGAATAAAACCAGAAGACAATGGTAGAATTCATTTTAATCCAAAGGATTTGTTTCCTTAAATGTGAAAGACTGCTGAACTCTCTAAAGCCTGCTGCTGCTGCTGCTAAGTCGCTTCAGTGTGTCCAACTCTGTGCGACCCCATAGACAGCAGCCCACCACGCTCCCCCGTCCCTGGGATTCTCCAAGCAAGATAACTGGAGTGGGTTGCCATTTCCTTCTCCAGTGCGTGAAAATGAAAAGTGAGAGTGAAGTCGCTCAGTCGTGCCTGACTCTTAGCAACCCCATGGACTGCAGCCACCACGCTCCTCCGTCCATGGGATTTTCCAGGCAAGAGTACTGGAATGGGTTGCCATTGCCTTCTCTGCTCTAAAGCCTAGTCTTGTTATAAATAAAGCAAATAGTTTACCTTACCCACATCAGAGCTGTTATGGTATTTCAGATTTTCATTCTCCATTCACAGTAGGGCAATTTTCACTTACAAGGTAGTGTTATTATTAATACATATCTTTGGACAGTGAAAAACTATCAAGTATTGGTCAGATCCATAGGGAGATTAAGGTTCTACCATGAGACTTATAGTTTTAACACACATTTAACAGACTCAAGTAACACTAATGATGATGTCATTAATCATTAGGCCTACAAACAAATATTCATATTAGCTAGGATACCCTCTACTTGACTCTGATAATCTGGGTAAGATGCACAAAAGCCAGGTTACTAACCCAGATACATTGTTCAGTATGCCATGGGCAGTTTAGGTCTAGCAGACAGAAAAATCATCCTTTCCTGGGCATTCCTGGCAAGGCTGATTGGCTCCCTGATGTTTCCCATTCACTCTCAGCTGCTCTTTCCCTGCCTCATTCGAAACTGTAGATTTCTCTCCCTGGCCTCAGCTTCTGTCTTTATTCCCCAAACTACATGTTTGACTTCCTACCACCACATATTATTCTCAGGTGAAGTCTCTTTCACCACAGATCATTAAAGACCAGATCTCTTAGAAGGAAGTCTACCCTGTTTTTGAGTATAACATTTTATTTTAATGATGCAAAAGAACAAATTCCAGTAGTTGGTTTGGAGAGTCAGAACCCAGCAAAAATAACTGCAGGAAGAAAACAAAAGAGTACATGAAAGAACTATCCATTGCAGGAAGTTCACTCCCTAGTAGCAGTCTGTCTTATTTATTCTAAACAGTATGCAGCCTCAATCAATTGTTGATGTAGTATTAATGAGGACAGGGAACAATGATCTGTATCAGTCAAGTCTATAGATGGTCCAAAAACCTTATAATAATCTCATCTCCTGCCAAAATTTTTGACCAAATATGCTCAAGGACTGTATAATTTGCTAATTTCATTTTATCTCCTGTTATTTCCTCTGCTCATCCTCTGAATAGAATAATAATTAGTGAAACTGCCAGGAAGTAGTTACAGAGCAAGAGACAGGGAACTGGCCATGGACACTTGGGCATTTTCTGTGCAGCAGGCACTGTACTGAGAATTTAGCATACATTGGAATTAGGCATCTGGACACTTCACTGACCTCATTATATGGACTCTGCTTGCAGGAGACAAACTCCAAACACTTTCATGTTTAGTCACATTAGAATCAGCCAATCCTGACCTTTCTTTGTTGCTCAAAGTCAAAAGGGCAAAAAGAGAGACGTTCAACCACTTCATTATAATCTCTTAAGACACAGAGTTTCACTTAAATGTAAGTTACCTCAAACATCTCTACAGGTGCCAAGATAAATGATATCTTTGATGGGTTTATAGGCCTCATCAAGTGCTTTGTGTTTATAGACCATAGCAAGAGCAAAGTAATTGTTTTTTTTCCTCCCAGTGAACTGTCTGTCTGTGGGATTTACAGGGTGAACACAAGATGTAATGTTTGCATCCTAAGATTTGCCAGTAAAGCAAACCTCAAGTCCTTTATTATTACCCATTTTTTAAAAGTTCAAATCATTGTGATTACACTCCATTATTCAATGGAATCTTACAAGAAACCAAAGGTTTTTTTTTCAGTGATTGATGACATTTCAACTTTCTTGAGTCTTTAACTTTATAGTGTATATTTCAGAGGGTTTTCTCAATGTTTTACAGTGGTGGTACTTCTGAACCTAACAAAAATGAGTTATGTAGCTCTTAAAATTAGCACAGTTAAAGGGACAGATTGTAACCAAAAAAAAAAAATTTTTTTTTAACTTAGGTAATGGATTGAAGTGTAAAAAAAATTAAAGATATTTTTCATAAACTTAAATTCTCTGAATTGGATAGTCGGACTTGGTTATTGGGCAGTAATCAAGATAGGGCAGTGATCACTATGCACTAAGAATTTTTATTTTTCAGGCAAGTCTAGGTTAACAATTGCCAAATATTTGAGATATAATAAAGGAAATCATTTTTAGTCCTCAGTTCTGAAGTTAGGATGCATAGTTTCAAATCTCAATTCCACCACTGGTGAGCGATTGATCTTTTCAAGTCTTTAATGCTTCAATTCCCTTCTCTGTAAAATGGGGATAATAATGGTATCTACTCTGTAGGGTTGCTCTGAGTAAATTCAGAAGTTCGACTACTCAATCAATGTAACAACAACAAATGTTTATTACCTGCCTTCTCTGTGTCAAGCACTCTCTGAAATACCAAGGATTCCTAGTTGAACAAGACACAACCCTTGTCTCTAAAAGTCATAGGCCTTAGAATCTTCTCCATTTTTATTACACCAATTAAAATAAAAGCCTGGCAACCAATTAAGGGCAGCCATGAAATCAGAAGACGATTGTTTCTCATCAGGAAAGCTATGACAAACCTAGACAGTGTGCTGAAAAGCAGAAACGTTACTCTGCTGACAAAGGTCAAGGCTATGGTCTTCCCAGTGGTCACATAGGGTTTGTGATAGCTGGACCATAAAGATGGCAGAGCACCAAATAATTGATGCCTTCAAACTTTGGTGCTGAAGAAGACTCTTGGGAGGCCCTTGGACAGCAAGGAGATCAAACCAGTCAATCTTAAGGGAAATCAACCCTGAATACTCTTTGGAAGGACTTATGCTGAAGCTGAAGCTCCAGTATTTTGGCTACCTGATGTGAACAGCAGGAGAAGGCAATGGCACCCCACCCCAGTACTCTTGCCTGGAAAATCCCGTGGACGGAAGAGCCTGGTAGGGTGCAGTCCATGGGGTCGCTAAGAGTTGGACACGACTGAGCGACTTCACTTTCACTTTTCACTTTCATGCATTGAAGAAGGAAATGGCAACCCACTTTAGTGTTCTTGCCTGGAGAACCCCAGGGGTGGGGGAGCGTGGTGGGCTGCCGTCTATGGGGTCGCACAGAGTCAGACACGACTGAAGCAACTTAGCAGCAGATGTGAACAACCAACTCATTGGAAAAGTCTCTGAAAAAATAGCAATGAGGGCAAAAGGAGAAGGATGAGACTGCTGGATGGCATCACAATGCAATAGACATGAACTTGGGCAAACTTTGGGAGATGGTGAGGGACAGGGAGGCCTGGCATGCAGTCCATAGGGCTGCAAAGAGGCAGACACAACTGTGCAACTGAACAACAACAGTCCTCTTCACAATGTTTGTGACTGGGTATTTCTTTGAAGGGAGAATCCATTTTAAGAACTTACTACCACCGCTTCTTATACTGTCTATCAACAGATAAACATTTCCTCCACTAGGATTAGCCTCCATGCTAAAGGCAGTTTCAGCAGTTTAAGAAAATGCTGTTGAAATGTAAATAATAAAGGCATGGTATATATATTTAAAGGAACCAAAATGGGTCCCACAGAAATTTGTCTATCATCCAAACTCACTTTGTTCTCAAACTTCTGTAGTACTCAGAAAGGAGAAATATCCCTGGCTTTAAACCACTACCACCCGCCATGCTATTTGCAGGAAGCCATGTCTGAGAGGTAAAATGTTCAAGCAGGTGCTGGACTGCTGCAGAAGCAGAGAAAGGCCATCTCTGCAATGGGAAAGCAGAAGGTGCAGCCAACCTCCGTTACAGAAATAAGATGATTTGATGGCCTATTTGGGGGCTTTCCTGGTGGGTCAGTCGGTAAAAAATCTACTTGCAATGCAGGAGACTTGGGTTCCTGAGTCAGGAAGATCCCTGGAGAAGGAAATGACAACCAACTCCAGTATTCTTGTCTGGGAAATCCCATGGACAGAGGAGCCTGGCACCCTACAGCCCATGGGATCGCAAAGAGTTGGAATGACTGAGTGACTAAACCACCACCACCAATTTCTATATTGGGTGGTAGGTTTATATTTGGTTACACATTATGCATTTTAACTTAAATATACATTGCACATATTCTTTTGTAAATATCAAATATTTTATAGTAAAAATTTTTTGAAAAGATTTATATACTTAACTCATGAAATATACTGTTAGAAAGCCATCAAAATAACCCAAAGTTGTATGTCATTTTTCTGTTCTTTACTGGATTATCTCTTAATCCTTTAATCAAATCCTAGTAATTACCAGGAAAGAGACTGTGGATAAATGAAAGAAGAAACTGAGGGAGGAACCAGTGTGGAGATAAGAAGGATAAGAACTGTTGTTGGTCTAGTTCTCCAGTCGGGGAGAGAGACATCGTCACTGCAGAATGTTCTAGGATCCCTGAAAGAATGTCTGAGAGCTGAATCAGGGGGCATTTAGGCAGTGACAGGCCTAAAAATCCACTGATAAAATACCAAATTCTATTAGTATATTTTAATCTATGGGCTAGATCCAAGCTGCAATAAGACTGAAAACCTATAGGTTTAGGTTAGAGTTTAGAAAAGAAACGCAGAAGACTTCTGGATTCCCAAGTATTGCCAGAATCACACCATCTCTGTGTTCCAACCATGTTATCTTTCTTCTTTAATACCATTTCTCCTGCCTGAGACATTCTTTTCTCTTCCCCTGCCCTTTATTATTGTTGGTGTTTGTTCAGTCACTAAGTCATGTCCAACTCTTTGCCACCCCCATTGGACTGCAGCACGCCAGGTTTCCCTGTCCTTTACCATCTCCCAGAGTTTGTTCAAACTAATGCCCATCGAGTCAGTGATGCCATCCAACCATCTCATCCTCTGTTACCCCCTTCTCCTCCTGCCTTCAATCTTTCAGGGTCTTTTCCAATGAGTCAGCCCTTTGCAACAGTGGCCAAAGTACTGGCATTTCAGCTTTAGCATCAGTCCTTATAATGAATATTCAGGGTTGGCTTCCTTTAGGATTGACTGGTTTGATCTCCTTGCTGTCAAAGGGATTCTCAAGAGTCCTTTGTTGTTAATGCCTATTAATCTCACTTCCTCGTGCATGTGTGCTCACTCAGTTGTGTCCAACTTTGCAACCCCATGGACTGTAGCCTGCCAGGTTCCTCTGTCCTCCTCCTTTTGCCAGGTTTTCCTGGCAAGAATACTGGAGTGGGTTGCCATTTCCTCTTCCAGGGGATCTTCCTGATCCAGGAATCGAACTCACATCTCTCGTATCTCCTGCAATGATAAACCAATTCTTTACCACTGAGCCACCTGAGAATCCCCTACTTCCTCAGAGAAGCATTTTCCAAAGCACTAGGCCAGGCTAGGAGTTTCATTTGAAAGCCCTTTACAGCACTCTATACTTTGATTCCTGACACTCAGTCCATGTATAAGTAAATGTTCATGCTTAACATCTATCTCTACAATTGTGTGTGAATGCAAGTTTCCAGACATCAGAAACTGTGCTTTCCTGTTTACCCCTGTACATCTAGGCCTAAGACAGAGCCTGACACATAAGAAGTACTCCAGAAATATTTATATTAAATTTATGAGTGAGGAATGAGTGAATGAATGAATAAATGTATTTGTTGTCTCTGAACCATCCAAGCAGGTATATCTCAGAGACAGAATTATCATTCTGAGCTCAAAAGAGAGATTAGGGCTGGCAATAAAGATCTAAGAGTCACCAGCTTCCATGTGGTGATGAAATTCATAGGGGAGAATAAATCTTCTAGGAAGAGTAAAATTGCACAAGACTGAAGACAAACAAGGAACATGGATCCTGTGAAAGTAATTCAGAAACTTGCTCAAAAGTCTGCTGCAGTCTGGATAGTGATCAAGAGCTCAGATTGTTTTACTCAAACAAACTGACTTTTAATCTTTGCTCTAGGAACCTCTCTGGCTGTCTGGTGGTTAGGATTCTGCGCTCCCAGTGCAGATGGCCCAGGTTTAATCCTTGATCAGGGAACTAAGATCCTGCATGCCACAAAGTGCAGTCAAAAAAAAAAAAAAATCCTAGCTCCAATTCCTACTGTGAACTGAAGCTCAGCAAGCCGGAGAAAGCTGAGCTGATTGAAACAAGAAGTCAAAAATGAGAGTAACAGTCAAGTAGCCAAGCCTTTAAAATCACTTACTACAGTAGCACGAGCAAGAGGCTAAACGGGAAAAAGGGCAACCCTCTCTTTCCCTCCTCGCCCAATTTTCCCACAGGGAATGGTTCGCTGGTCAGGAATCGGCTGTATCAGCATATACGCTGGGTTGGCTTACTGCGGAGGGGTCCCCAGGTAAAAGGCTCTGAATGTTTTATGGACCCGGGGACTGGGGAGAGGGTGAGGGAAAAGGGCTAGGAGTGGAAAGGCACCGAAAAGTGAGTCAGGGTGGGGGAAAGTGTCCTCAGGGTTCCTCCTTCTCCCAGAAGATTTCAGCAAAGCTGGAGGGAGGCTCCCGAATGCGAGCACAGGGCTAAGGATGCAGAGATGCACAGGAGCGTGGCCAGCCCCGGAAGCTGAGCCCTCAACTACAGTTCCCCTCAGAGGCTGCAGTATGTTGGCTGTACACCAGGTCTGTTATCTCAGAGGGCACCTCTCCTCTGCGAAGCCTGCAAGGTAAAGGCTTCATAACTGCCGATCCCTGGCCATAGAAATGACCCACTGGTCTTTGGTCAGGAGCCAGAATCCTCAGTAAGCTTCTTTTCTTTAATTTTTTTGAAGATATATTTTATGTGGACCATTTTTAAAATAATTTTATTTACTACTTATCTTTGATTGCGCTGGGTCTCTGTTGCTGCTGCGCAGGTTTTCCTCCAGGTGTGGGGAGGTGGAAAGGGGGCCACCCTCCAGCCAGTGCCCGGGCCTCTCACTGCGGCAGCCCCACCCGCGGAGGAGCACAGGCGCCCGGGCACTCGCGCTTCAGCAGTTGCGGCTCCCAGTTCTAGATCACAGGCTCAAGAGTTGTGGCTCACAGGCCCAGCTGCCACGTGGCATGTGGGATTGTCTGGAACTCAACACCCAACCCCGTGTCACTTGCACTGGCAGGCAGACTCTCCACCACTGAGCCACCAGGGGAGCCGTCAGTAAGTTTCTTGATCTGTAAGTCGCAGTTTCCTGACCTACTCCCACCTCGTGGATCGTTGCAGAAACTTAGCTGTACGCCTGACCTCTCTGCCCTGCTCCACAGATGAGAACAACACAGGAGCAAGTCAGACGGGAGGAAATTCACTGGGGCTAAGAGGGAAAAGGCCAAGGAGGTCATGACTGAAAATTATCTGTTTCAGTCAACAGTGGAGTCATTAGTGCCCTCAGCAGAGTAATTTCCACGGAGTAAAGACGATGAACGTCAGAGTGCAAAAAGTGATGAACAAAGGCGAGATACGGAGGAGAGAGAGCAAGTACCAAGTAGTCTGAGGCAACGCTGGTGACACTGAGCGCCTGGATGCCACTGATGAAGCTACGCAAGGAAGGCCAGGAAAGAGATGCCCCAGGACTGAGGGAGATGCCCCAGGACTGAGGGTGAGGCCCTCTGATCTGGACCCTGGGCGGAGGCAGCTGGAGTCGTGCAGGGCCGCAGCGCGGATGAAAGCACTGAGCGAGCCGTTGGGAGCCTCCTTCCGGGTGTGCAGGCTTTCTTTCAGGATCCTCCGTTTAGCCTTTATTCTGCCTAAATGACTGTGCACTTTCCATCACCACCAGCCCTCTTTCTATTCATCTGCCAGCTTTCATCCCCCAGAGTCTGAGCCTTGAGGGCCCTGATTCCTGTCGGCTCACTGTCTCTGTAGCAAGCTTCACGGCTGCTCACAAACTCCGAAACATCACAGGTTCACGTTCACGTGGGAATCCAGCAGGGAGCAGTCTCTTCTCTCCTCCTGCCCTAACCATGAATAAATGCTACAGAATTTATTAAATATTTGTGCTTTTTGAGGCTGGAGGCAAACTGTGGTTCATCTCTAAACACTAAGCCTTCAAGAGTAATCAGCTGTTATTCCAAGGAGACAAAAAAAACCCCATCAAATTCCGCCTATGGTCCTAAGACCAAGGAAGAATGCTAACATGTATTTCACAGACTTTCCATGGAAAATGTGGATCCGTAGCCTAGTGAGGCCCATGTAATGGGATTTATTACACTTCTTACATGAGAATATTTCCAGGGCTTTCAGGTACATTTAATACAAAGGCTTTTCCTTGTACTGAAACACTAAGAGACACGTGAAGCTCAGTAACCCTTAAAGTTGTAGCTTAGATCAGATTTTTGCATGAGAAAGGATGCAGAAAAAAGCAGCAGAACTACTGTAAACTATTACATGAAATAATTTATATCATGTTCAACTCAGTAGGTTTACGCCTGTTGCCATTTCTTGCCTGTTTCTTGAGTAGGCTATCATTTTCAGCCTCTGCTGTTTACAGGAATACACATTATTTCAAAAGCAAGATTTTTTCTGGCACTCAATCACCCATGACTTTATCGTTGAATATTTTTTAATGTTTTAACTCAACTCTTTGTGTGGCTAAAATGGCCAAGGCTCTTTTATGTTGTTGTTCTTATTTTTCCCCCCATCAAGCATTCTGACTGCCGCTGTCAAAATCTGATAATAAATGAAGATTTCTCCCACAGTGGACCTCCTATAACCATGGCAACTCCATCAGCAGCTAATGGCCACATTGCAAAAATGTTTTTGAAAAGGACAGCTTCTCACACTGCTGTAGTACAAATGTCCTTTTCTTCCCTTTTCTTCATAATGATGCTAAGAAAATACACCTCAATTAACCATTTGCTTTCTCATGCACATGTGGGGCCACTTTTTAAAAAATGAAGAATGTGGAAGAAACACTACAATTAAAAGGGAAAGATCTGCTTGAAAGTAGGGAAAGATGCAGGTGATTTGGCAGCATTAACAACATATTTTTACTACATTTACAACTGAAATCAATGTGCTTATTGATTCCTAAGGATCTGAGGGGTTTTATTGCTATTACAACACCCCACCATCAACCAGAGAGGATTTCTAGAGTGCCTGTTTGATACTCACTGTATTTGTCTCTCTGAACAGTTGGTCACTTTTAGGTAATGCAGCTATGTGCATCTATATGCAGATGATCCTGTATCTGGTTTCCAGAAGATGGGCACTTTTAGACTCTTCTTTAAGTTCTGAAAGAACCCCAAACAGAGTCAGCATGTGGGTCCTTCAGCTTGCCTTGCACGTATTCCCATCATACCAAAGTAACAGGAATTCTCTGCCTGGGTCCTGCTATGAGACACTCTAAGATGTTCTAGCTTTCTTGTTTACAAGACAATCCCAAAATAGTCTATTGGAAAAATTTTCCCTAAATACCTGCTTCCAGAGTAGCCTCCCTATTGAAATAAAGGATGATATTTTCCACTTTAATTTCCAGTAATGAAAATACAGACATTTAGATAAATCTACCTTTCTGTCTCTACCTACCTAGCTACCTATTTATAAATATGTATCCATGAAAAAGGGTTTTCTCAAATCCCAAAAAAATTCAGAGATGTTTTTCTTTTTAATTTTCTTTCAGCTACTAATAATGATCAATAAGTATCCACAGAGTAGAACTCAGTATCAAGTTTCCAAATGTGGTAGGATTTGTCAATGCCATTTGCACTGATACCTGGTAGATTTCATCAATGCATAATCCTCACCCTCTGAAGTTTTCAGCAGTAGATGGTCTGTGTAGGGCTGACATAACAGTAAGGATGTCCCAGGCCAGGAAACAGGAAAGCTCACTTCCATTAACCATTACTGCCATTTGAATTTTACCTTACCCAAAACCATTTTTTTAACTTTTCCCAAAGGTATTCACTCTATATAAAAGTCTTTTAATCATGTGAATAGGCTTAAGAGTTAAGACCTCCTTAGATCTGCATCAGAGCTCTGCTTCTTTCTACTGGGAAATTGTGGGCAAGTTATTCAAACTAGCTTAATCCCAAGGCATTAATTTGTAAAAACCAGGCCAATAATAGCTCTCCCTTAGAGGATAGCTGGAAAGAATAGTTGACTTAACACGTATGAGAGCACCCAGCTCTATAACTGGAAGAAACTAAATTCTTCATGAATCATTTTTCCCCTTTGTTTTCTCTCATTACTGACTCTCATTCTTGCCTGTTCCTTAAAAGAACTAGTCATAAGATTAGGCTCATATTCCTCATTTGCTCATCTATTTTATAAGCCATTTTCATAAGTGTGTAAAATTACTTGCTTTCTGCTAAGATTAAGACAAGTTGAACTGTAGACATTGCCAGACTGTCAGTAGTTTTTGGTTTTCCCTAATCAAATAAAATGTTATAAAATTTGATATCTATGAAATCACTACCATAAAAATCTCACAGCCTTTCTCAAGTAAAATTAAATTTGAAATCACAAAACATTGTTTCCTTTTTGAACTGGATTCACCAAGTTTCTGCAGAGGGATGAACTTGGAGAATCCTGTCACTGACAGCCCAGACAACAGGCGGTGGCCTGATCTTATTTATCTTGGTGTGGGAGTGTATCAGGCTAGTAGGAAAACAAATTGTAACAAATAAAGATGTCAGGATGCTCTACAGGAGGTTTATTTTAAATCTTTTTTTAAGGCAAACTTCAGAGAAATGTCAACAAAAAACATTGCCAACAATTAATTTTTGCCCTGACAAAGAAACGTTCCTCCTTTGGAAGATAGCAGAATAAATGTGAAGCTTTTAATAAAAACTTGTATGGCTAAAAAGCAACACTAAGCATCAATAAATAAATCTTTGCCACCAACTCATTTTGAAGTGCAGTCATCCAAGTACTGAATACAATGATGCTGCAATATGCAGGTACGTGTATAACGTTTGGAAATACCAAGCGAGTCTGAGTTCACGAAATACCCCCTACCTGTCATCTTGAGACTAAGATGCACTGTCAAATCACAAGCATTGATTGTCAAATCAGAGACCAGGGCCGCTGGCTCAGTGAGAGGCAAAGAATGAATGATGAGTTTGGGAGGAAAAACTAAATGAAGACCAGAGGAAAAAGAATCTTGTTCTCGCACTAAGTAAACAGAATCAGTGTACAAAGCTACCATCTCTCTCAGTATTCATTTGATTACACAAAGGAGTCACTATGTTTGTCCAGTGTTTCCTAGTAGTGTCGGGCTTTAGTTAACCAAATGGAATTTTTCCCCTTCTGTCATTACTTCAGACTCCAAAACTTAACCTGAAAAAAGTGGCATGTGTACAACCAACAATTAACTTTTTTTTTTCATTTGGTGGCCACATCTGTTGGAAGAAGAAATAAAATCACCAACAGTTTATTTAAGTCCTTCTATTTCCTAAATATGGAGTCCTAGATACAGAAAATCTAATATTGCTTCCTTGGGAAATGTACTTTAATTTGCATTAATATACATAGGCTGGGTTTTTTTATAAAAACAGTGAAAATGTTCCCAGATCAAATTATGATTTAAAGTATGAAAAGCATTAAATGATAGGTCCTTTTAGAGAATATAAGCACATTTTCTTCATAGCAATGTTGGCACTGCCTGGTTGATAGAATACTGCTTTCTTCTATATTAATTTATTTGGTAAAAACACAGTCAGGATGGGGCAACCCACTAGTCCACCATAGTGAAAACCTAAAATGTATTACTTGTTCTCAGCTAAGTATTGAGGAACAGCAAACATTTCCTTTTCTATCTTTTTTGTTGTTGACAATGATATCCATTGACATATTGCTTGTATTCTATGCACTATGCCTCGAGAGAACCAACTCCACCGAGAATGGGGAAAAGAAAGAGAAGTAAACCATCCCTCAGTTTAGAATAATCTGAGTGCTGAAATCATATTTCTGTTTAAAAAAAAAAATAAAAGGCATTAGTTGTCTAGGGGAAAATGCTGTTAAACACACTTATATAGTATTTTCAAAAATGACCCCGAGCTTTCCTGTTTTGGCCAAAGTTATTGTATAACGTTGTATAACAATAATTAGCATATAGTGCATGCTCAGTTGTTTCCGTTGTGTCTGACTCTTTGTGACCCCATGACTGCAGCCCACCAGGTTCCTCTGTCCATGAGATTCTCCGGGCAAGAATACTGGAGTGGGTTGCCATGCCCTCCTCCAGAAGATCTTCCTGACCCAGGGATCGAAACTTCATATCCTGTGTCTCCTGCGTGGCGGCAGATTCTTTATCACTGGGCCACCAGGGAAGCCCCTAGCATATAGTAGTTACTCAATAAATAATGAATCAGTGAGCATGACATAAGGGAAACGTTGTTTATTCTTCAAGACCAAAACCAGCATTTACTCTTGTGCTAACACACTGCCCTAAGCACCCTATAAATGTTATAAATATTAACCCTTATACTCCTTATAACAATTCTAGGGAATGTGTTTATTATCTTCATCTTGCTAGTAAGGAAAATCAGAGCAGAGAACCCACACAGCCGATGCTTGTAGAGCCAGACATTTGAATTCTGGTTCCTGAGTCAAAATGCCTTAATTCCCATTCACCATGCTGCCTCTGTATACTGTTTTGCAGGAGTTAGTCCTGCTCAAATTGCAGTTTGATTCACCTCTATTAGGCTCCTGAAAGTCATCTTAGTAGGCATTCAAAATTTGAGGTAGTCTAATGGGGCTTCTAAAATAAGCATGGATTTCTCTCTCCCTTTCACTTGATACTCTCTGCCAATGCAAAGGATATTGACTTTTTTCTTTAGTAGTTTAGATTTATATTAAATCTAAGAGAAATAGGAGCCCAAAGAGAATAGCTCTAATTTTTAGGTTGTGTTTATAGTAAACCTATAGGTTCAGTTCAGTTCAGTTCAGTTCAGTCACTCAGTCGTGTCAGACTCTTTGCAACCCCATGAATTGCAGCATGCCAGGCCTCGCTCTCCATCACCAACTCCTGGAGTTCACTCAGACTCGTGTCCATCGAGTCAGTGATGCCATTCAGCCATCTCATCCTCTGTCGTCCTCTTCTCCTCCTGCCCCCCAATCCCTCCCAGCATCAGAGTCTTTTCCAATGAGTCAACTCTTCGCATCAGGTGGCCAAAGTACTGGAGTTTCAGCTTTAGCATCATTCCTTCCAAAGAAATCCCAGGGTTGATCTCCTTCAGAATGGACTGGTTGGATCCCCTTGCAGTCCAAGGGACTCTCAAGAGTCTTCTCCAACACCACAGTTCAAAAGCATCAATTCTTCGGCACTCAGCCTTCTTCACAGTCCAACTCTCACATCCATACATGACTACTAGAAAAACCATAGCCTTGACTAAATGGACCTTAGTCGGCAAAGTAATGTCTCTGCTTTTGAATATGCTATCTAGGTTGATCACAACTTTTCTTCCAAGGAGTAAGCATCTTTTAATTTCATGGCTGCAGTCACCATCTGCAGTGATTTTGGGTCCTTATTATTACCCGTGCGTGCATGCTAAGTTGATTCAGTAGTATCTGATTCTTTGAGACTCCATGGATCACAGCCTGCCAGGCTCCTCTGTCCATGGGATTCTCGAGGCATCAGTACTGGAGTAGGCTTCCATGCCTTCCTCTAGAAGATCTTCCCATCCCAGGGATCAAACCCAGGTCTCTTACATCCCTTGCATTTGCAGATGGATTCTTTACCACATTCTTTACTGCCACCTGGAAAGCCCTATTATTGCTCAGATTTGCTTTAAAAAATATATTAATGAGCTCAAAAACTGAGACTGTAGATGACCTTTGATTTAGGGAACTTAGAAGGGCCACCAGATCACTGTCATCATTGAGGTAATGGATTGCTCTTTGGAGTCAGGCAAATTTGGGGTTGTATTCTTGCCCTGCCACTTACCATCTTGTGTGGCTTTAGAGACATTTATAATTTCTCAGCGCCTAATGATCCTTAGCTGTAAAATGGAGATAATAGTGTAATTTCTTAACATTATTTGGAGAATTTTGTACATGGGGTCATAGTAAAAGCTTGAAAAATGTTATTTCCTTTTCCTTTATAGTGATGCTATTATGACTGTAATTATCTTTCCAAGTAAAATAAAGGCTGCATGACAAGTCATCTCTGTCTGCAAATTTCCACAAAGAATTGTTTTAAGATACCAAAGATTTTATTAAGTGACTTTCAATAACCTTCTATATATATGATCTCTCTACATGTATATTCTATATTTAGATATAGGGGACAGAATGGATTGCCAAGATCCTACCTTCTACATCTTAAATCTCCACCACTATATTTGAATTAGAAAAAAACACAAATGGTATTATCACCAGAAGGTCATATTTAAAGTGTTTAAATTTCCATTAGCATGTTAAACATTAATCAAATGTTTCAGGTTATTTAGTTAGATAATAGAAATTTTCACCCTGTAAAGGCACTTTTATTAATGTTTATTCCATTGGCCCTTGTTTTGAAAGATTTTTATCTCTCAAGTAAACTGAATTTTCCAGTAATACTTATTTTGGTCTTCATTTTTATTCATTGAAATATATATGCATACACAATCAAGTTTCTCATCAGCATAAAACCACTGTTTCTACACTTAGTCCATGTAATTCCAACAAAAAGCAGAGAAGCTTGACAGATTCATTCTTCTTTATAGTTTTCTTGAAGTTTAATTGTTTTAAACTGGATTAATTTTATCAATATTCTGTTTATATCTCTGATGAAAGATAATGTATCCCAGTCCTGTTGATATGGCCATATGACTTGCTTTGTTGATATTTATCAATAGTTTCAGGTGGAATCTCTAACAGAAGAGTCTTGAGCTGAAAGCTAAACATTTAATAGATACTAGCCAAGCAAAGAGTGAAGAGAACTTATTCTACACATAGGAAACCGCATGTAATAAGCCTTTGGAAAGAGAATATAGAATTCAAGCCTTTATGTCAGTATAATTAGAGTGCTGGGCTTCCCAGGTGGCACACTGGTAAAGAACCTACCTGCCAATGCAGGAGTTTCAAGAGACTCGGGTTCGATCCCTAGGTCAGGAAGATCACCTGGAGTAGAAAGTGGCAACCTGCTCCAGTAATCTTGCCTGAAAAATCCCATGGACAGAGGAGCCCAGCAGGCCACAGTCCACAGAGTCTCAAAGAGTTAAACATGACGGAGCAGGCACAACTAGAGTGTTAGACAGTTGGAAAGTGACGAAAGCTACGGTGATGGGAAGGGAGTCAGATCACCCAAGCTGGCTGGTCATATCAAGGATTTTCTATTTCATGTCCAATGCAGTGTGAAGCTACGTAAGGGGTGTGTGCATGTGTGTGTGTGTATGTGTGTGTGCACGCGCGCACACATGCATAGATACACATGTGCTCAGTCATGTCTTACTCTATGACCCTGTGAACTTTAGCCTGCCAGGTTCCTCTGTCCATGGAATTATCCAGGCAAGAATACTGGAGTGTGTAACCATTCCCTTCTCCAGGGGATCTTCCTGACCCAGGGATTGAACCCGAGTCTCTTGCATCTCCTGCACTGGCAGGTGGAGTCTTTGCCACTGGACCACCTAGGAAGCTACATAAGGGTTATAAGCCTAGAAATGACCTGTGCTTAGTCACTCAGTCGTGTCCAACTCTTTGTGACCCCATGTACTATAGCCTGCCAGGCTCCTCTGTCCATGGAGATCTCCAGAAATTACCTAATACGGTGGAGATTTGTAAAGAGCTCTCAGGATTTCATGTGCAGAGTGAAGTGAGAGGGAGATAATGGAAACTTTTAGACCAGATTACAAGCTACTGTGATAATCCAAGCTGGAACTGATAATGGCTTAACCCAGAGCAGTAGCTATGGAAATGCAAGAAGTGGATGAATTTTATATGCATATATATGGGCAGATTTACTAGATGCCAGTATATTTATTCATAATAGACTAATGATAGAATGTGGACATGGAGGAGGAAGGACTGAAGGATGATTTTGGGATTCTATATTAAGTAACTGGGTGAAAGAGACTCCGTTTATGGAGAAGGGGATGGCTTGCAGATGTGTCCATTTGTAGAAGGAAGTCAAATATATTCAGACTGAGGACACAATGGGCAGTTGGTGCTTAGAGAAGCCATCTGGACAAGTGATGACAAATTTGGATTTATATCATGTAGACAGTGTTTAACACTATGAGAAATGAGGTGATTTAAAAAGAAAGGATAGAAGGAGAAAAGAACAGAAAAGCACCTGGGACACAGGTCTAATTCTGATATTTGGTCAGAGTATGTGTGTGCTCAGTCATGTCCAACTCTTTGCAACCCAATGGACTGTAACTTGCCAGGCTCCCCTGTACATGGGATTCTCCTGGCAAGAATACTGGAGTGTGTTGCCAGTTCCTCCTCCAAGGGATCTTCCCAAGCTAGGGATGGAAACCACATCTCCTGTGTCTCCTGCACTGCCTGTGGATTCTTCACTGCTGAACCATCGGGGAAGAAGAGACGAAAGTTTTAATAAGGATGGAATAATTGCTTCCTACTGAAAGCACTTAGTTCTGAGGCTATAGGACATATTTCTTTCCTAAAGGAGAACAGCCCTGGTTAGGTTCTGAGCCTGACAGTCAAAGAGCTGGAGACTGGCCACAGGGGAGCGGGGAGGGAGCAGGTCACAGCCTCCTTAGGGGCTTGGAGAAACTTCAGTCACTTCACAGTTATTTAAGACAAACAATTGTTTATTGCCCATGAAGCTTCCTCTGTATACAAGACATTAACTATCACTCTGTATGTTTCATGTAACATCCTAGTATGCTTCCTCCTGCTGCTGCTGCTAAGTCGCTTCAGTCGAGTCCGACTCTGTGCGACCCTGGAGACAGCAGCCCACCAGGCTCCCCCGTCCCTGGGATTTTCTAGGCAAGAACACTGGAGTGGGTTGCCATTTCCTTCTCCAATGCATGAAAGTGAAAAGTGAAAGTGAAGTCGCTCAGTCGTGTCTGACTCCCAGCGACCCCATGGACTGCAGCCCAACAGGCTCCTCCGTCCATGGGATTTGCCAGGCAAGAGTACTGGAGTGGGTTGCCATTGTCTTCTCCCCTAGTATGCTTAGACTCTGTTAATCTCTTTCTAGGAGCTACAGCAGCAATTTGGGTCACTGCCACAAAGAAGGTGCAGTTTCTTCAACTCTCTCATTATGGTCCAAAAAGTGATCTTTGTGTAGAAATCATCTTGTTTATTTTCCCCTCATGCCACACAGAGCAGGTGCTTTCAGTTTCCTCAAACTGCAGATTTCACTCTGCTTATAGTTGCAGATTGCCTGTTAAAATTCCTAAACCTAAAGGAGAAAAAAAAAGTTGAGATTATCCCAATTTTAAGGAGTAATAAATTAGACATGCTGTCTCCAGTATGGTCACTTAACCTTCCTCGACTTGATACAAAGCACATGCTTTGAAGGACTCCTAATTTGGAGGAAAAGTAGTCACTCTTCCCTAAAATGATACCACTTCTTCCACCCCACCCTGCTAAGTGAGCAGCCCCTAGAAACAAACATATTTCAGGAAATTCACCCCATAGGAAACATGTTAATAATTGCCTCCAACCCTGGCCTGTTTGACACAACATGAACACCTCTGGTTGTCCCTTGGCTATATCGACTTATTTCTCTGCCATAGTCTGCCCTGGTCTCCTTGCCCTAGCTAGGACCCTCAGAGAGCAGAAGTCGTAATGCCTAATAAATGCCAAGAGCGTAACAAATATTAGTTCCCTCCTCTTCTGCCTAGCAGCAAGCCTGCATCTCAGTTGAGCTGATTACTCTCCTAATTCTGAGATGTTATAAATGCTGGTAATAAAATCCATTATCATATTCACTATTCATTTAACAATCATACTAACTCTATAAAGTTCACCTTCATGAAGATGTCATCCTACCTTCTGTTACAGCAGAAATTTTCTTGAGAGGTAGGTTTTAAGTTACCTTTTTTTTTTAATTGGAGTATAATTGCTTTACAATGTTGTGTTAGTTTCTGCTGTACAACAAAATGAATCTGCGTTATGTATGCATATATCCCCTCCCTCTTGAGCCTCCCGCCCACCACCCTACGCTACCCCTCAAGGACAGCACAGAATACCAAGCTGAACCCCTTGTGCTATACAGCTGCTTCCCCCGAACTATCTGTTTTGCACGTTCTAGAGTATATATGTCCAAGCTGCTCTCTCAATTCGTCCCACCCTCTCCTTCCCCCTCTGTGTCCACAAGTCTGTTCCGTATGTCTGTATCTTTGTTCCTGCCCTGCAAATGGGTTCATCAGGACCATTTCTCTAGCTCCCACATGCATGTGTTAATATAGGATATTTGTTTCACTTTCTGACTTACTTCACTCTGTATGACTCTTGATTGAAGCTTTATTAATTGAAATATTTACTTCAGAGCTTAGGCAGCAGCCCTACCAAGCAAAACCTTGGGAAACTGTTGAGAACTAGCCTCTCCACTGTCTACCTTTGGGTGAGAATCAGTTCTCTAATCCACTTAGAGCAGCCATCTCCTTTGGCTACTTCCATTGTCCCAATCACTTTTCTTTAAGATAAGGACTTTTAGAGATGTTATTCAGGGTCAGTCTGGCTATAGTCCCAGCCTCAGATCTTTTGAGACAAATGTATAGATATAGATGTTTATTATTTATGCTACTATCAGACAACTGGTTGTCTCAAGGTCTACAGGTGATGCCTGAACTGTCTTAAAATCAGAAATCTCATTTCCCAGGGTTAGCATGCATAGATTTCTAACAGGACGGAACAATAAAGTCATAATTCACTTTGCTATATAGTTTAATGGGAGGGAACAAGGGAAGAAATTTTCTATTCTAAGGACCTGAATTTCAGTCTTGGTTCTGTCATTTTTGGTTTGTGGAAGCTTAAGTTTTCAGAGCTTCAGTTCATTTTTCTTTCTGTTCTACTTACCGAAAAGGAGTAGTCATAATGCTGAATTAAGATAAAATAGTTGGAAGCAATGGAAATATAAATTACTGATAATTTAGTGATTTTATAATTTCAACCAACTTCTTCTGCATGTTAAGGCTTAATTTAGTTTCCGTCTCACCCACACTTTGCCCAAAAAGAAGATAATGATCTAGATCAGTGGTTCTCACACCTGACCGATTTCACCTGGAAAACTTTAAAATATATAAAGATACTCAGGCTCTACTTACCAAGGTTTTGTTTCAGTGAACATGGATATGGGCCCAGGGAGACTTTTTTTTTTTTTTAAGTTTCTCAAGTAAATTGCTACAGCTTTTTTGGAAGGAGTTAGCAATGGGTGTTAACCTTTTTTCCCTAAGACCTAATAATTTTACTTCTGGAAATTTATCCTAGTAATGTACTTGAAGGCACGTAGAAAGATATAGATACAAGGATTCTTACTACAGATTTGCTTATACTTTAAGAAACCATTTGGATGTCCATCAATAGGAGACTTTAAGTAAACCATGGCATGTCTGTACAGCTGAATGAAACACTGACTTTGACAGATGTCCAAGGCATATAGTATTCTTCAGTTTTAAAAAGCAAATCATATAACAGCTTTTTCATATGATCTTCTTAAGTATAAAAAGTGCTTATGGTGTGTACATATTCATGTATAGGTTTATAGAAGTTACACATTGAACTGTTAATAAAGTCAAAACAGAGAAATGTTTGGGAAAGAAAGCAAAGGAAATGTAGAACTTTTACTTTTTGATGTATACATTTCTTTTTATAGTGTTTTTTTTTTCTTACAGCATGAAAGTATTCCATTAAAAAAAATCTCCAGGTGAACTAAAAAAAAGAATCCCCAAGTGATGCTGATGAGCAATCAATCCAAAAAACTACTGATTAAGAAGCATGTTAATCTCCTCTATCTGTCCTCCTTTATTACTACTCTTATCATTTTAAGCTATTATTCATGATGTTCTGCATTTTATCATTGTCAGTTTCATCACTCAGTCCTTCCTGAATCTCCCTAATATATGTCCCAGGTACAAATTTGTTCATTCATCCAGTTTATGAATATATGTGTGTTCAGTCACTCAGTCATGTCTGACTCTCTGGGACCCCAAGGACTATAGCCCGCCAGACTCCTTTGTCCATGGGGTTATCCAGGCAAGCATACTGGAATGAGTTGCCATATCCTTCTCCAGGGGAACTTACTGACCCAGGGATCAAACCTACTTCTTGTCTCCTGCATTGCAGGCAGATTATTTACCACTAAACCATCAGGGAAGCCCCTTTATGAATATATATCGAGTGCTTATGCCCAGTAAGTGCCAAGTGCTGTTCAAGACACTAGCAACAGACAAGACCACAAGCCCTGCCCTCGTAGACCAAACTCCCTAAATTCTCTGAGCCTCCATCCCTTCGTCTGTAAACTGGATATATAATTTCAAATATATTTTCTCATAGGGTTTTCTGGGAATGAAAATAAATAACATATGTAAAACAGCATAAAGTCTAACATCATAGAAGTGCTGAGTAGTTCTAAGCTATAGTAATTTTCATTGTTGTCATCATCATTATTTTTTCATAGCCAACTGTTTGATCCAATGTAAATTTTCTGGGGGAATAAACCTACAAAAACTAAATTTCACATCAAGAATTTTATTGTTGGTGTTGTAAACAATTTGAAGGCCATCTGCTTTAGTAAACCACGGCAGATTTTAGAAGGCTTAGAGAAAAACAGAGCAGAAGTCAATTCAATAAGAGGGAAAATGTTGCCTCCTAGTTATTGAATACATTCCTCAGCCCCAGAACTCTAATTTCCTTGTTTCAACAAAGTAGATTACACAGCAGAAGCAGATGCACATTTATAACAATATATGACACTTTGTTCATGTCAGTGAGGATGAGGATCTCTTTTGGGGGTGAGGTTACCAAAGAACGGTGGGTGACCCCTTAATCTGTGAGTGGAAACCACAGTTTGGGACGTTTGGGAAAGGAACTTCCCTTTAAATTTGCACTTGATCTTAAAAAAAAAAAAGTATAAAACATAGGCTAAGCCAATCTGAGCTTCTCTTTTTGTGTTGACTCAGAAGCTAAATAAAGAGCCACTTTCAACTATTCAATTAAATATATTGTTTTAAAAACAAAACAATTGTATTTTCAATTATAGTAAAGATGAAAATTGCAATTGCTTTAGCTGTATATGTTTTTCTTTTTTCCTTTGCATTGTTCCTGACAGAGCTAACTCTTCTTTCAGCAAAGAAAAGAAAAACATTAAACAGTGATTGTTAGTGGACAGTCTGGCACAGTCAGTCCCCAGTTAGGTTAGTCTCCCCTGAACTGACAGCAAGACCTTGATTGTCTGGTCCTGTCAGCTCTGAAAAGAAATCCCAATAGAAATACTGAGAAAAACTCCACCTCTGTTCAGCAGTGCCAAATAGAAATGCAGACAGAGATAGCTTTGGAGCAGTAAAAAGGAGTAGCTTTAATACTTTTTCAGGCAAAAGAGGGACACAGCAGGCTAGAGCTCTCAAGACTGTGCTCTCCTTCTCAAGACTGTGAAGCTAGAAGAGGTCTTATAGTTTTAGGGTGGAAAATAGGGCTGTAGGTAAGGATGGGGGCTGATGTACTCTTGCATTCTTCTTCTCCTCCTGGGGGCATTGGGATCATTACAGCTGGTGTCAAGTGATTCCAGAACAGGTTCTGATGGCCCTCAAGGTTATCTTCTGTGACCTTTCTGGAGTGAAGAATACTCTCAGAGGAAAGGAGTGTGGGGAAGTGTTGTCTTGGAGAGGTAAACATTAGGTGCATAGTATTGATACAACTTAGGTACTTAGCAATCATTTTCAGAATTTGATTAAGCAAGAAAGAGAAAAGGAGAAAGAACTTATCTGTAGATTAGATGGGTGGAGAGAATAAATGCTCAGTAAGGGCTAACATGGGCTTCCCAGGTAGCACTACTGGTAAAGAACCCACCTGCCAATGCAGCAGATGTAAGAGATGTGAGTTCAGTCCCTGGGTTGGGAAGATGCCCTGGAGGAGGGCATGGCAACTCACTCCAGTATTCTTGCCTGGGAAATCCCATGGACAGAGGAGCCTGGTGGGCTATGGTCCATAGAGTCGCAAAGAGTGGGACACGACTGAAGAGCCTGAGCATGCACGCATGGGTGCAAGGACTGACATTATGGGGGTGCCTCGAGTGGTCTCTGCTACAGCAAGTGTAAGTGAGCAGCAGGTGATGTGCCAAAGGACCAGAAAAGTCTCCATGTCTTTTGTATATTCTAAAAGCTAATGTCTAAATTGAGAAAGAATAAAGGACAAGCAATATCCTGAAGTTCATAGGTCATAAAAATTATTTTCTTGTGAAAAGGGGGATTTGCTGAGTATTCACTTAACAGTTTGTAACAAAATGCCTAGTGCTTACTCTAGGAAATAGCTCCACAAGTGAATACAATGCAATGGCTGCTCTTCAAGAGCCGTGTTGCTACAACCAGTCACATAAAGCCCTGGCGTAAGAATGCTTTGTTCCATGCCTTACGTGTGGAGCCCTAGCTGGGTTCCTCGGATGACTTGATTAAATACTAGCCACAAGGTAGAATAACCAACTGTCCCAACATGTATACGCCAGTGTGCATTTTGGTGGTGGTGGTGGTTTACTCACTAAACCAGAAAAGAGTCATGTCCAACTCTTGCCACCCCATGGACTGTAGCCCTCCAGGATCCTCTGTCCATGGGATGTCCCAGGCTAGAAGAGTGGACTGGGTAGCCTATTGCTTCTCCAGGGGACCTTCCTGACCCAGGGGTCGCATGGAGGCTCCTGCATTACAGGCACATTCTTTACCGCCGCACCACCAGGAATTCCCTAATAAACATTTTGTTTTCTACAGATTCTTGAACCTCAGGTTTTTCATTTGAGTTGCAGTCGTCTCAGGAACAGTTGTACCAACGTATGTTTTCACTGCTGGATTTACTCACAGTAGGACTACCAAGATGTAAAGAAATTAAAAAAAAAAAAAAAGAATGAAAAGGACTCAACGCATTTTGGTAGTGTCAGGAGAGGAAGACATTTTCCTCAGCCCTTCTAGGTTCTTCTGGCTGGTCTAAGAATTAAATTTACATGGGTTAGATTAACAGAAGAAAATCAGCCGAAAAGCTTAATGACATGTATACCTGCGAGAAACCCAGAAAAACCTGAGTGAATCACAAAAATGGCTGAAACCTTCCCCTTTACTACAAAAAGAGGATGTTGTGGGTAATTGTTTGGAACTTCAGAGTGGAGGAAGGCAATTCACATGAAAATAGAAAAGCAAATATTTGGTAAACAAATGTGGGCTGAGCCTTGCAAAGACAATGAATGGGACCCAGTGGACTCTGATCTCTTGAGGCCCTGCCAGCCTGTATTCTTTGCAGATGTCTCTGGTAATAGGTATATCCCAGAAACAGACCTTCGATCTAAATTTTTGGGTGCAGTTATGGGGATGGTCAAAATTTTTTCCTGAGTCTTTTGGGCCTTGATTGTTTTCAGCTGGAAATAATCTGCACACTAAGGAGACATTTTGGAGTAGCAAATTCTGCTCCCCCATGGTAGTCATGCCAACTTTGCTTTGTGTTTGTGGTGAACATTATTTAGACCAATCAATGCAGTATATTGCAATAGATCATTTTCAACTAAAATTTTCTCTTCAGACCATTTCTGTTACATAATGAGGCTATTTCATTTGCTTAGTTTAGTGATTAAAGTGGACTTTTGGTCTAGTGGTTATATTCATTGTTATTTGATTTGATCAATTCTGTTTCTCACTTGAAAATTGCCTAAGAAAGTAATGCTCTTTGATTGATGCAAATGTTGGCAAAGAGTCCCAGATTTTTTCACAAGGGTATAGAAGAGATTAATTTTTCACTCCTACCTTGTTTGTGTGTGTGTATATGTGTGTGGATTATGTAAGACAAGAGTCTATCCTTCTCAAGCTATATCTCGCAAAAGGTACAGAATCCTTAAATAAGGAAAAAAAGCAACTATGACATGATATCCATTAGATCTGATCATAACACTCAAAACACTTTTTGATAGATGTATCCAAAGTCCTGTTATTCCACTGAAGTAAAGTCAAAAGCAATTGTTTAAAAGCATATGTAATTCAGTAGGGAGCCAAGAAATGCCTCTGTCTGTAAATAACTTTTTCTTCCATTCTGCTCTGTTTAACTATGAAAGCAATTAATTTGTTAAAGAGTGGGAAGACTGCTCTAAAATATATATCTCCTTCTGACCCCTGGAATCTCTGAGCAAGTCATTAGACTCCACAAATGACTCCCATGTGTAGCTCTTCTCCCAGCCACAATGTTAGGTTTGTGTAACTATTCAGTTAATGCCAGTCTCCCCTGGCCATGAGGCTGTATGCTTGGTGAGGGCAGGGACCATCTTTCATTGCCTGTTGTTGTTCCCAGCACTGGCTTAGTGCTTGGCATGTAGTAATTGCTCAGTGATTACTTGTTAAATGAACTTTATGCCATATGAAGTACTTTGGAAAAAGTGGATTATCACCCTTTGGCTTAGTCTTACTCTTTCTATTCACCTTATATACCAAAGACTATTCATCTTCTATGCCAAAAATTGCTAGACATATCTGTTTTTCAAGTAGAGTGTTATATGTAAAATGTTTTAAGTCATTCAGAGAAACTGCAGACTAAAAATCAAAGTTAATTTGTCATATTATCAAGTGTAAAATTACTAAAGGCTATCTGCTATTTGAAATCATTTTTCCTAATAATATTCAAAAAATTGAGAAACTTTATTAATGTTCACAGTGTTGCCATGAGGTAAGTATTGCTTTTCAGGCTGCAAAGGACATGTCTCCTACTCTATAGAAAAGACTATTTGGTTATGTTGGTTGTTGGATTAGTAGGTTTTCTTGGGTGTATGATGTCTAACAACTTAAAAATTGTTTCACGAATGTTTAGAGATATCAGTAAGTATAAAAAGCATTATAACCAAGAGCATCATTTATTTGCCATCAAAAAAAGATGATCTATGAATGAATCACAGTTTCACCAAAACAGTAATTGAATTTCATATGAAGTCTGAGTTGAGACACTGTATAGAGATGCTGTGAGGGTTTGTATCTAGAGTGAGCTATCACCTAAGAATTTGGTAACTGATGTACATAAAGAGTATCATGGGCCTGCATCCTAATTATGTGTGGTTAACAGTTCATTTGTTTGTGGGATTTTTTAAGTGTAAATTACCGCTGTGAAAAGCAACATCAGTAGAACGTTTTAGAGTCTGTAAGACTCTACAAACTGAAAGGCAGAATAGAACTTTGGAGCAAGAACCTCTCTCCATCATCCAGATTACTCCTTGGGGAGCACTGAGGAGGCCAGTCGTAATTAGTTCGGAACTGGTTTCTGAACAGGATTCTGGAGCCACTTCTGCCTGGGAGAAAACTGCCTAAAGACGTTAAATGATTATAAGCATCTAAACCAAGATTTTTTTTTTAAAGCATGTGCATAAGATAGCAAGCATACTTCCTTCAAAATGTCCTATGATTTTTCCATTTCCATCATTTATTAATCCCCCCAAATAACTTCAGTTCAGTTCAGTTCAGTTCAGTCGCTCAGTCGTGTCCGACTCTTTGCAACCCCATGAATTGCAGCACGCCAGGCCTCCCTGTCCATCACCAACTCCCGGAGTTCACTCAGACTCACATCCATCGAGTCAGTGATGCCATCCAGCCATCTCATCCTCTGTCGTCCCCTTCTCCTTTCCCCAATCCCCACCAGCATCAGAGTCTTTTCCAAAGAGTCAGCTCTTCGCATGAGGCAACCAAAGTGCTGGAGTTTCAGCTTTAGCATCATTCCTTCCAAAGAACACTCAGGGCTGATCTCCTTTAGAATAACTTCAGTGTGTGCCAAATGACCCATTCTGCTGCTTGCAAGGTCTGACATAATGTAGAACCTGACAGAGAGGACACAAGGTGAGGCGGAGTCCTGAATGACTTCTTTGAGGTTTTTGTTGTTTTGTTTCCTTTTCTGTCATGTTAAAGAAAAAGCCCAAAGGAAAACAGAAGTCACTGTGATAAATTTATTGTATCTTCATATTTCATTGTAGTTGTCAAAGAGTTCTTGCCAAGTAATGAATGTTAAGTAAACCAGAGCAACGATTGGATAAAGTGTGCTTCAGCTCCAGTCACGCTTGGCCTCAACTCAAAATATTCCCTTTGCTGACAGTTTTCTTCATTCTGTTAGTTGGATTATATAAAGTAGGTAGAGGCAGGGATGCCAACCTTGTACTTTTCCTTAATTGTGTGTGTGTGAGAGAGAGAGAGACAGATATAGATTGGTGAGATCATTTCAGTTTTATTTTAAATTTGCACTTTGGTATTGTTCAAAATGTACTAGTTTCCTCTATGATACAGAGCTTTCAGGGGTTTAGCCAAATTAGAAGACAGCTAATCAAAGTTGCAAGATGTAAAGGAAATAATCCTTTACAAACGTAAATATGGATCAGAACGGAGGGAGAGGTGTGGTTGAGATGATTTTCAAGGGGGAAGATGAAAGTTTAGTGACTGATAGGATAATAGTCACCGTTAAGTTTCCATGCTTCAAAGAGCTGACCTGCCAACCATCTCTCTTTTTCTCTCACTTTTGGAATCAAGTAAATGAGGGGGAAGGGGATGAGGAGGGAGTGGCCCTGAGCCTCCTCCAAATGAAGAATGGACCAGCAAGGCAGGCGGAAGCTACTATCCTAACACCAGCATGCTTCCAGGGTGCTGTTCCTTCTCCTGAAATGCTGTGTACTCTTGATGTATATATCAACAACTTGGAGCTTCAGTTCAAATAACCAGCTCCTTTATAACATTCTCTTTGATCACATTTGCCAAAGTGAGCTCACCTCCTTCTACAGAATTAAGTCATGGTTTGGGGTGTGATTTTTTTTTTTCTTCTTCCGCATATCTTGCCAGATCTCAGTCCCCTGACCAGGGATTGAACCTGGGCCATAGCAGTGAAAGTGCCAAGTCCTAACCACTAGACCACCAGGGAATTCCCTAAGTCATGGTTCTTCAATGAACCTCTATAAGGCTCGCTTTCTACCAGCTGTATATTTTCCCATCCCCCTTTCCAAAAAATAAAACAAACCCCAAAACAACAGTCTTTAAGCTGTATGACCTTACAAAAAGTACTCCACTTGCCTATTCTGGGTTTCTTAATATCCAGAAATGAACATAAAATCGGTAATGACCTCAGAGAGTGGTTTTGAGACTTATGTAAGTGAATCACTATAAAGTGAACAGGGCAAGTCAAGAGGTGGGTCCTCAATAAATGTGAGAAGCTATTACTGTTATTACTGCCTGGGGCCACCTGGTAACCACATATTCTATAGTTTTCCTCCCGAAATTTTACCTTTTCTTCAACATATTGATTGATGCATCCTATGCCCGGTGGCTCAGTGGTAAAGAACGTGCCTGCCAATACAGGAAATGTGGGTTCCGTCCCTGGTTCAAGAAGATCCCCAGTATTCTTGCCTGGGAAATCACACAGACAAAGGATCCTGGCGGGCTATAGTCCATGGCGTTGCAAAGAGGTAGACATGACTTAGAGACTAAACAACAATGTGCAAACTACAGTGAAAAGTATTGCCAAGCACACAAAAATCCCCAGGACACAACCACCTGACCTAAGGAACTTGCAGTCCTTTGGAAGAAGTAAAACAAATCACTTTAACAAGAATCCTTGAAAATCATAAGCACTTCTACAGAGAGTTCAAAAGACAGATAAATCAGTGATTTCCCCCAAGCCAGCATGATTATATGGAATCTCCTGAGGAGAGTGCTATTTAGAAATATTGATTCCCAGATCCCAGCCCTGAATGAGTACATCAGAATCTCTGGTTTGAGGACTTCCCTGGTGGTTAAGTGCAAATTCGATCCCTGGTCAAGGAGCTAAGACTTCACATGCCTCGTAGCCAAAAACCAAGACATAAAACAGAAAGGGTGCTGTAACAAATTCAATAGACTTCACAAATGGTCTAAAAAAAAAAAATCTTTAAAAAAAAAGAATATCTGGTTGTAGCCAAGGAAATGCAAGTGATTTTAATGTTCATCCAAGTGAGGAATCCCTAGAACAGTCACACAGAGGTAGACATCAAGGCTTTCTGTTGAAAGCAGTCTAGGCCAGGAATGAGGACACTTTCTAAGAGTCAGAATGAAGCAGGAGTGATGTTACTTAACAGTCATGAGAATCTTTCTACCCAGTGACTTAACCTCCTCAATAAAGTAGGAAATAAATTCCTCAACTGAGAATGAGACGGGTAAATTTGGTAAAGGGTTGGACACATATGGGGGCTTTCCTGGTGGCTCAGATAGTAAAGAATCTGCCCTCACTGCAGGAGACCTGGGTTCGATCCCTGATTTGAGAAGGTCCCCTGGAGAAGAGCATGGCAACCCACCCCAGTATTCTTGCCAAGAGAATCCCCATGGACAGAGGAGCCCAATAGGCTGCAGTCTGTGGGGTCACAAAGAGTCAGACATGACTGAGTGACTAAGCACACTTGGACACATATGGAGAAGATTGGAAGAGTTGCCATGGGGATGTGTTACAGGGATAACTAGAGCTGAATTAAGCTGAGGGTCTATTATGTTGCCATATTTCTTACTGAATTTCCAAGTCCAGTTTACACCTTGGCTAAGGTCATACTTTTCAAGCCCCCAAAAGTTCATACAAATGAAAATGGGCTGGCATTGCGAATACAGGCACATTTTTAATATTACTAACAATAAGATAAGTATTGTGAATTCTGAGTATCAATTGACAATTTGGTTTCTTCTAGCTAGTATAAAATCTAAAAAACTGAGCTCAGGAAATGTCTAGGATTCAGATTCTCATAAATAACAACAGATCTCCCCATTGCGCTCTCTGTTGCTTTGTGGCTGGCATCTGAATATATGAACTCCCTCAGGGTGAGAATAAGACTTCATAATTAAACTTACGTTGGTGTTGCTTTTCATGTATTTTTCTTTTTGGCGAGCGAACTATTTTATTCCTCTCATTTTTCCACATCAAATTCTCAGTGCTGTAATGGGCCTCCCACAGTTCCAGGCAGTTATTGGTTCTTGGGGGGAAAGGCTCCCGTGGTATTATTGATGGCAGCCTTCGTGGGAAGGACAGTGATTTACTGTGTTTCTCCCCTGTACAGCTGTGAATTTGCTGCACAGTGATGGCCTTCAGTGGGCCCCTCGGTCTCAACTTGACAAGAAACCTAGGGAGTGATCTAGTTCTATTGAAATGAAAGTGTCCTCACCCCAAATCATATTCTGTCCCTCAAACTAAAACCAGGTCAACGAGAGGTTGGTAGAAACATGGTTAAGAACATCGTGAATGATGACCCTGAAACTGAGACTGTCATTGCTGTCTCCACAGGGCCTCTGACCCTTGGCTTGGCGTCCTAAAAGCTTCATGCTGTCTCCCTCACCACCTTCCCATTTTCCTAGGCTTTTCACAGCCGCCTGCTTTGTCACCACGGTCTCAACACTCCACCCTTTAGCATTCTGCTTCTTTTCTTGGCTAAAAGATCAGAATGGGCATTGGACCCTAAGCAGCCCTGCGGGTTTGGACTTAGTCCTTGTCTGTGTCGGTGCTCAGTTCTGAAAAGGCAAAGTGGACGCCTAGAGCAGGTGGACTCCACAATGTCATCGTGGAGGCTCCACATGAGTCTTTATAATGATTATAATGACAGCTACCCTGCGTCGAGAGCTTAGTACATGTCAGATGACATGCTGAGCACTTTGCATAAACAATACAACTTAAGATTGGAGTTATTTTGTTAAAAAAAAAACTGAAGCTCAGAGAGGTCATATCACTTTGCCAGTACCAACACAAGAGGTAATGAAATGAGGATTCCACTCGTTTGTCTAACTCATACTTTCAACTGCTACACTCCTGCCTTCCAGAAATCTCAGCCCAGAAATTTTTTCCCTTCCTTCACATGTCCCAAACCCTTATCTGTATGTCACCGTCATTCTTTAACTTCTCTTCGATCACCAATTATGAATTACGTCTATGCTTTTCACACACCTGCATATTTGCAAATAGTTTTGGAGTTAGAATTCATATCATCCACTTATTTGTGTCCACTGAAACACCTAGTGTATCGGTATCCTCAGTTTGTTACAGGGATCTTATCCATAAATAAAAGTGATAAGACCACCATGGGGTGGAAGGAGATGACAGGAGAGACTGAATATTTACCACTGATCTCAAGGGGATGCTGGAACCCATTGCCATAATTTATTAGGTATCCTCTCTTAGGATATTGTTTGCCCCCTCCTTCCCATCTGTATATTTACAGGCAGCCTTTGCCCAGAGCTGAAAGAAAAGAGAATCCAAATATTAACAAGAAAATTCAGAAACCTAGGAACTCTGCCCTGTGATCTTAGGTAATGATGAGTGACAAGAATAGGCAACATCCTTGCTCCTCTTTCTTCTGCACTCTACCTGAGATGCTGACCCCCAAACCAGCTTATCTTGTTCATGCATCTTAGACTAATTCTCATGTACGAAAGGTCCTGGGAGTTCTCCAGAGCTCTGTAAACCACCACTGAGACTCACTGAGAGGTATGTGGTGTTTAATGTAACAAGGACTCTGGAAGCAATTCTTAGATCTTAATTTCATCTGATTCGTATTGCAGGTCATGCCTCACTGTGAGAACTAGAGATGTGCACAAATGCTCTGTTTCTGTTATGACTCCAGGAAAATCACTTCAGGGCACCCTTCCTTTAGCCTTGTAGAGTGTAGCCTCTCCTAGAAAGTAAGCCAACAAGAGTGTAAATAACCATGGAGTGGATCTGTTCCTCACAGTACCCTTGTTGCTATGGTAGTGTGCCTCTTTATTGTGTGTGGAATGCCATTACTTCCAGTGAACTATATAGCTTGAGTTTTAGCTTGGTGATCCCTTTATCATAGGGTTTTATCCTTTTTATTCACCTAGAAGTGAATAGACACAGCATAGAATCCAGTACTGGTAAAGAATCTTCACAATCTGCCAATATTCTGATGAATTTAGTTGCTTAAAATTATAACTGGCTATCCAAAGATGGGTAAGTTGTACCCCAAGGATCTTAGAAATATCTCACATCCCCACTTAGCTAGGTTGTTTTCATTTCTAATTGGATTTAGAATAGATATGAAAGGTTGATTATGTCAGATTTGGGGTAGAGAAATAGCAGGCTTTGCAAATGCTTCCATTTAGTATGTTACATACACACAGTGTTACAAAACCTCTTTTTGCCTGAAGAGACTAGCCACACAGTCCCTCTCACGATTGCTATCAGAATTGAATGACACTCAATTTTTATCAAGCCTCTTCCCTGAGTTATTGAAGCCTCCCATAATATCATTAAGTGAGTAAACATCGTCGTGCATAAAGCTCTTGCTATTATGGAAAATAACAAGCAGCTTTCATGAGCTTGCACGGGAGCTGTGGGTGTCCACCTCCCTATCACAGCAGCAGCATATACACCCCATTTCATTTTATCTAGACACCTAGACTTGTGGAAAGATAGACTTTATATTTATTGGCAAATTTTCTTTCTAATAACTGCTGAAAACTTCACTCCAGTAAGCAGTTAGTCCTGCTGGTTGAAGAAAATAGATACATTATCTGAGGTAATAGATAAGTCTCATTAAGAAGATGGAATAGACTAATTCCCAGCATATCTCCCATGCGTGGGAAAACTAAATTGTGAAATAGAGCAGTAACACATCAATTATCCTTTCTGCACAGAATTAGAGTCTCACTGCTACATAGCTTATTATGTAATTTTTTTATAAATTACCATTTACATCAGAGTATCACTGCTGCCTCAAAAAAAAAAAAAAAAGACAGCAGTCGTCTATTCAAATAAGGCTTATCCTAAAACTACTTAAGGAATCCAAGTATTCTTTAAATCCAAGTATTTAAAATGTATGTTCTTATTTATTAACATGTGCCCAAAGAGTGAGTATTTAGTATTAGCCTAAAAACAAATGCCACATATCTGACCATATTACACTTTGAATGAAAATTGGCTACCACCACCTAAAGTGAAGCTAGCTATTAGGATTCAAAATAAAGGTTTTGGAGATCCTGTGTTGAATAATGATCTATAGTCAGTTTTAGGTAGTTTCTCCCTTTTTCTCAGTTTTGTCATAACGATGATCATACGTGAATTAGTTGAAACAATTTCACTTCTTGAGCAGTTTAAATATCTCCCTTATACTTGTTTATACTACTTTTATTTGCAAATAATTTTACATGGCTATAACCCCCCCAGGCACAGAAATTTCACATGATAAGAGTTACATTAATAGAGGTTTATAAATAAAAACTTCATTTAATAAAGTAAATGATTGAGGATTTGTTTGTTTTAATTTGTAGGCTGTGTAATAAAAACAAAGTAATGACAGTAGAAATGTTCTGCAAATTATAAAGTGATATTTTAAAGAAGAAAGATATTTGTATGTAAGATGTTTTTAAACATCTTAAATATTGATAGGGAGAGAAGAAGCAGCATAAATTCTGCAGGTTCTGAGACAGACCAGTTTGATCCCAATCATGATTCAGAAGGAGAACGGGCAGACTTTCCAGAATTGGAAGAGCAACTGAATAAGAAAGGTGTTCTTAAGTGACAGTCATAGTCTGAAACACGACACCTGCTACTGTGCTGTGTTTCACAACCCATGTGCATTAGTCTGCCCAGGCTGCTCTAACAAAATACCACAGACTGGATTGCTTGATCAGCAGAAGCTTATTTCTCGTGGTTCTGAAGGCTACAAGTCCCAGATCAAGGTACCTCTAAGGTAGGTTTCATTATGAGGTCTCCTAGACAACACTGACCCAAAAGGTTGTCCCTACAGTGCCCATCATTCCAAAACCAAGCTTTGGTGACCCTTTTTCACAGTGTCTTTCACTACACTGCCCTTTGGGATCACATAATCACAGTGCAGCTCAATCATACAGTAGTGTAATTGCAGATAATCATCCAAGAAACAGTTTGGGCTTTTATTTCCCCCCCATTTATAGAAATATAGCATGTTCAGGCTCCTGATAGAAAGAAGTTAGAAAGTAGAATTCACTTTCTAAAATGTTTAAAATGGAGACCCTCATTATTTTTCTGTGGTTCTTGTCTTTTGAGAAAACTTTATGTTACATGACTGTCTTAATGCTCTCTACTTTAAAAAATTGAAGGCAATTTCCAGAAGAGCTGGAATAATGCTAAATATAACACATTACACCTATAAAGTTTGAATAATTTTTAATCCTTTAGATTTTCCATCCATGAAAATATGGGTAAAATATAGTAAAATTATTTTTTTAAGTTGTACTTTTATCAATGATCTAATTCTTGGCTGAGAATTTTATATGCTGAATTTATCCACCAACTTTAATACAAATATACCTTGAGGATTTTTAAGTATATGTCAATATACAACCTCTAAGTTGCTGTTGCTGCTGCTAAGTCGTGTCCGACTCTGTGTGGACCCCATAGACGGTCCCTGAGATTCTCCAGGCAAGGATACTGGAGTGGGTTTCCATTTCCTTCTCCAATGCATGAAAGTGAAAAGTGAAAGTGAAGTTGCTCAGTCGTGTCCAACTCTTAGTGACCCCATGGACTGCAGCCCACCAGGCTCCTCTGTCAATGGGATTTTCCAGGCAAGAGTACTGGAGTGGGGTGCCATTGCCTCTAAGTTAAGCATCATAAAAGAACTAGCATGGGTAGCCATTCCTTTCTCCAAGGGACCTTCCCAACCCAGGAACTGAACCCAGGTCTCCTGCCTTGCAGGCAGATTCTTTACCATCTGAGCTACCAAGGAAGTGCCAGTTATTAAAGTACCTACTACTAAAACAGGTCTTAGAAAAACAACTTACTTCTATATATTTAAGTTGTTATTCAACTTACAAAAACTTTAATGTTTATGAAAATATTCATGAAAATGTTTGCTTGTTCAAAAGTTTCCTTTTCCATCATCTTGTCTCCTAGGCTATGCCAAAGAAATATATCACAGCTTTATCCTTTTATACACAATGCAGATATCAAGATTCCACTTAGTTTAAGGTTTAGTTGTCAGACTCAAAGACATGAAAATATTCATGAAATGTATACAATACACTAAGCAAAATAAGTTTGACTTTATGACCCTTTTTCATAAACAGGCATTTGAAAGGTCTGGATGAGAAGATTTTTTATTGCCTGAAGAGGGACTGTAAGCAGAGATGATCACTGCCAGTTTCTCACTGCAGAATGAAAGAATTTTTCCCCTTTACCCTATAACCTAAATATCACATTGAGCTTAAGGATGATGCTGACATTTTAAAAGATCACCCAAAGTGTTCTCTTTCCAATTGCAATTATGCCCTCCATCTCAGTGGGAGCCATTGTCAAGGGTCTTTTCAGCTCTCCAATGTCTTTCTGGCTTGCTTTCATTATCCTGATTATCTATTCATTTGCCGCCCAGCACTCATTTTATGAAAGATCATGTCTGCCATTTCTGTAATGAGTGCTTGACTTTTACTGCCAGCATAAACACATAAAATATATAATAATTAAAGTTCACTAGTCACCAAAGTCTTGAGATCCATCATGTTACTAATTTGATTTTTCAAGCAATTGCTTCACTGTGAACAAGACTGGTTTTGCCCCCTTAGACAGTACAAGACTTGGGGTGGGAGGAGATGACTCTACCTATAGAAAGCGATTTTAATGAGCATCATATATGTCAACTTTAAGGTTCATCTTCAATCAAATAGCGTGTCTATATAAAGTATGATTATTCTTAGCCACAACAAAAATCTCATCAGTATGGGAACATAAAATTAAGTGTTAAAGTTTAAAATGCACAGTTTTCAAAACAGTTAAATGTTATTCAATAAGTATTATACCCTTGGTAGGCTGTTGTTTAAGGAAAATTTTCAGTGAGTTAATGACCACAGAAGTTTGCCTAACATAAATAGAAACTTCACAACATGTTGACCTATGAGTAAGGACTTACTTATTTTGAACACACTGCCTCATTTTGATAACATTGGCAAAGTCCCTGAAGTGCCTTATAATAATGAATTCATCTGACGTTTATTCTAATCACAGAGAGATTAATGAACTCATGTGATATTCATGGAGCTCTCTTGGGACAACAAGATGTGTTACACAAACTGTAATGTTTGTTAATGGATGCAATGGAATACATGTTATCCAAGGCACTTGAGTAGTCAAATCCTCAGCTCATAAAGTGCCTGGAAATCAAGAGGCAGCTTCCAAATATACAGGTTTTATCTAGGGATGCCAGAATTCTTGACAGCAAATTCAAAAACCATGCAGAAATCAGAAGACCCGAGTTTGAGAGCTGGCTGCATCACTTACCAGCCTTGCAACCTTAGGAAATTTTCTTCACCTCTTAGTCTCAATCTCCTCAGTTTTAAAATGAGAACTTAATAACATCAGACTTCTGAAGGCCTTAGAAAGAACAAGGAGTAAGGCGGGGGAAGGGATCAATCAATCATTCAATCAGTCACTATAATTCCTCCCTCACAAAGTTATTTTAAGTAAATCAAATGATAGGCAATGTTTTTGTTAAGTGCTTTATAAACTTTGCAGCCTTGTGCATGCATTTATTATTGTTGTTCCTTTGGAAAATAGGTCTTCCGGATCAATTTGCACCTTATTTCCCATACTCAGAGAAATGGATGCCTTAGTTACTACATAAGGACATTGAACACTGCTTCCTTAATAAGAAAACAAGATCTGACCAATTAAAGATTTTACCAAATTACATTCTTCAAATTAGAAAGTAAGATAATAGATTTCAACCAAGACAGGAAACTCCTCTTTTTATGCAGGTCTCTGATAAGCGGCAGTCTTCAGCAATAACTGAGCTTGTAATTAAATCCAGCCCTGTTGACTCGGCCCTGTAGTGGGGAGGTGGGCAGGTCACTTCATCTCATGGGCAGGAATTAAAAGTGATCTCATGGCCCTGAGCCCTTCTGGTCGTGCTTTCATTCTCATTTATTGTCTGTAGTAACTCTGTACCAACCCTGAAAAAATTCTAATTAGTTGACAGTATTTCTACTCATGAATAATTAAAAAGCATTTTTATATCTTTTGATTAAAAGAGACAGCACCTTTTCTGCCTCATTCAATTGTCTTTCCCATTCTTGGTTAATCATGGTCACTTCCCTGGTATTTCCTTTAGTGGTATAATATCTGTTCATATCTCTTTGACTTCAGTTGCTCCAGTTGCCTGGAAGATGAATCAGCAAATGTTGACTCAGTCAACAAATACTACATGATCTTGAATAATTAAGGCAGTCAGTCTTGGAACCTGTATGGTCCCAGTCTCAGGATAAATGTTCAGATGTATGTTTTAGGATAATCAGAAAACCAGGGATATCCAAAATTCACTTGAATTCTTTCTCAACATGGTGGGATACAAAATCAATACATGATAGCTCTGTATTCATTTAAAGACACTTATATTAACAGCAAGCATTACCACTTATTCTCATATGTAAATATACAGTCTAAAGAAATGGAATGAGTCAAAAACTCTGGTTTTAAAACGGTCTCTGATGCTTTCTAATGATGTGACTTTGGCCAAAGCAATTAAGCCCTCTGAACTTCAACATCTTCATCAGTGAAGTGGAAACATGTTGGATCATGGAGTTATTTCACTGTGGGGTTTCTAAAGCAGTCACCAATTGGAACCATCAAGCCAAACCTGTCTTGGGTCTGTTTCTGAAACTACAAAGGCAGAGTTGAGTAGCTGCAATGGAGACCATGTGGCCCTCAAAGTCTAAAGCGTTAACTATCGTGCCCCTAACACAAAAGTTTTGCTGGCCCCTGCTCTGCGTGCATACTCAATCGTGTCTGACTCTGCAACCCCATGGAGCCCACAAGGCTCCTCCATGGAGTTCTCCAGGCAACAATACTGGAGTAGGTTGCCATCTCCTACTGCAGGGGACCATCCCAACACAGACACTGAACCCACATCTCTTGTGTCTCCTGCACTGGCAGGTAGATTCTTTACCTCTGGGCCACCTGGGAAGCCCCAACCCCTGCTCTGAAAGGGGATGTTAGTGAATTCATTTGAAATGCTGTTATTTCCATCTATGATTTTAGGCAATCTCAGTAGATTGAATAAGCAACCGGCATTTAATTCAACTAACTGGAAGAACTAGTTAATAAAGTTCAATAAACAAAAGAAATCCTTCCAATAGCCTCCTTTAGGCTATTGGTATTACTGAGCTATTAAATGTTATCAATAAATATTTGTTGTATCTAATACTTCTAACTGATCGTTTAGAGATTTAACTTTTAAAAAAAATCGACCAATGTCTGATTCACAGGAAGTTGAATTTGTTTTTACAACTCTGATCTTTAAATAGTAATAATAAACATGCCAATTAGAGGGTCGCTCCACTTAATCAAACGCTAAATCTGAGTCTTTGATAAGTGTTTTGGCTTTAGTCCAAGTTCACCTATATTTTCCAAGACCGTAACTAAAGAAGCGATGGATGAATGAGAAACCTTCTGAGCTCCCATTTTTTGAAAAATCCTCTGCATGCTATTGTTAATCCTTTCTCAGTATCCATAGAGAGGAAAAATTTGTGAACATGCAGCAAATGATTTAAAGTGTGTGTGTGTGTGTGTGTGTGTGTGTGTGTGTGACTCTTTGGGACCCCACGGACTATGGACTCTAGCTCGCCAGGCTCCTCTGTCCACGGGATTTTCCAGGCAAGAAAAGAATACTGGAGGGGGTTGCCATTTCCTACTCCAGAGGATCTTCCTGACCCAGGGATCAAACTCACATCTCTTGCATCTCCTGCATTGGCAGATGGATTCTTTACCACTAGTGCCACCTTTTCCAAGTCAAAACTTTGACACTTGCTGTGTCAAAAATATACTTTTTTTTTTCAGTTATTCCCAAATTTCTTTCTCAGTTACAAATAACATTAACATTAATAAGAGACTCCTAAATGTATTTTTAATTTGGTTACATCAAACTCATAAGTATGTAACAAATAAATGTTTTGAGATATTAAAAGATGCATTTTCATCCTCACCAATCCCTGTCTCTGAGTTGCCTCAGTACTTCCAAATTGAGGAAATGGCGGGAGGTATCGATCATTATGTAGCTATCATAATGGCTTCTATCATTATGTAGCTAAAATTCCCTTTTACTATGGTGAAATGCCAAGAGAATTTTAGTCCTGGGGGATAAGAAGGATATCCAGGGAATCTGTACCTCTTCTGGCCAGGGGTTTCCAAGAGAGGGAAAAGGAAGGGAAAGGAAATGGGCAAGCGGAGAGACAGACATCTGGTGGACGAAAAGGCACAAGAGCAGCGGGCTCGACAGTTTCCTTCCCATTAGAGTTTTCTTATTTTTTGTTCAAAACATTCCTTTTTAAAAAATTTTTAATTGCAGTATGATTGCTTTACAATATTGTATCAGTTTCTGCTGTCAGTTTAGTTCAATCGCTCAGTCGTGTCCGACTCTGCAACCCCATGGACTACAGAACACCAGGCTTCCCTGTCCATCACCAACTCCCAGAGCTTGCTCAAACTCATGTCTGTTGAGTCGGTGATGCCATCCAACCATCTCATCCTCTATCGTCCAACCTTCTCCTCCTGCCTTCAGTCTTTCCCAGCATCAGTTCTTTTCCAATGAGTCAGTTCTTCACATCAGGTGGCCAAAGTATTGGAGCGTCAACTTTAGCATCAGTCCTTCCAGTGAATATTCAGGATTGATTTCCTTAAGGATTGACTGGTTTGATCTTGCAGTCCAAGGGAGTCAGGAATCTTCTCCATCACCACAGTTCAAAAGCATCAATTCTTCAGCATTCAGCTTTCTTTATAGTCCAACTCTCACATCCATACATGACTACTGGAAAAACCATAGCTTTGACTATACAGACCTTTGTCGGCAAAGTAATGTCTCTGCTTTTTAATATGCTGTCTGGGTTTGTCATAGCTGTACAAACACAGCTAGTTTCTGCTGTACAACAACAAGAATCAGCTATTAATACATATATCCTGTCCGTCTTGAGCATCCCTCCCTCCCTGTGTTTCTTAGGGGTGCTCTCTGGGCCCATCGGGCTCTGCACCAACAGAGAAGACCTCAGATGTTTGAGATGCCACGGCCACACTGTCAGGAGAAAGCGGAAGTTCCACCTTCATTCCCAGGCCTCCCTTCCTCCCATGTGGGAGCAAAGTTGAGGAAGAGCACATAGACCACCCTTGGGACCCCCAGTGATGACAAGGTGACACTAGAGTAGTGTCTAAAGGACTACAGAATAGTCAGGGGCTGGATGAAGAAAAGGGTAGAAGCTGAGACAGGTTATAGCATGTCAGAGGCTGGGTGAGTAGAGAGGAGGCTACAAACCTTAGAGAAGCTGAAAAAGACGTTAGCCAAGTTTAACAGACTCAACATGCTTCCCTGGTGGCTCAGTGGTAAAGAATCTGCCCACAATGTGGGAGACATGTGTTCAGTCCTGGGTTGGAAAGATCCCCTGGAGAAGGGAATGGCAACACTCCAGTATTCTTGCCTGGAGAATCCCATGGACAAAGGAGCCTGGTGGGCTGCAGTCCATCGGGGTCACAAAGAGTTGAACATGACTGAGCGTGCATGCACGTGTGCACACACACACACACACACACCAGACTTGCTGCCTTGGCTGACTTTAGCAGCAGTCACCGTGAGTCAGTATCTAACAGCTGGGCCCAGCTGCAAGGAATCTCAGAGGAGAGCTGCCAGGACAGGTCCAGGGACCAGCAAGAAGCCAGCAGCCCCTCACACCAAATACCCACATAGGAGACATAATGTCATCCCCCATGAACCCTGATGCCATCTTGGAAAAGACCAAAGGAACCAAGAGGAATGGGGAAGATGGAGTAATTCATTCAAGTAAATTGAGCTGAAGCTAGAGACATGTTAAATTATTAGAGCAGATTAAATTTTAACTCCTAGAGCTAATTTTAGTTTGGTTCCCACTGCTCAGCAGGCCCATTCCTCCTTAGGAAAATCAATTACGTTCTAGAGAAAAGCTGTATTTTTTTGTACACCCAAATTGTAGCATGAATAAATTTGCAATCATGCTACAATTATATTGTGTGATTTGAAGGAACATATTGATGAAAATTTTCCTTGGAGTCTAACACATCTCTGAAACTAAAAGAGATGGGTCTTCTCCAAATAGTTGCATATTAGAGGCTGTATCAGAGAAGGCAATGGCAACCCACTCCAGTACTCTTGCCTGGAAAATCCGATGGGCAGAGGAGCCTGGTAGGCTGCAGTCCACGGGGTCGCGAAGAGTCAGACAGGACTGAGCGATTTCACTTTCGCTTTTCACTTTCATGCTTTGGAGAAGGAAATGGCAACCCACTCCGGTGTTCTTGCCTGGAGAATCCCAGGGACAGGGGAGCCTGGTGGGCTGCCGTCTATGGGGTCGCACCGAGTTGGACACGACTAAAGCGACTTAGCAGCAGCAGCAGCAGCAGCAGAGGCTGTGTAGGGTAACAAAGGGGAAAGTACTGGGGGACAGACCTGAGTTCTGGCCCCAACTGAACTATTTACTCTGTGTCAGTCAGTAAGAAAATCATTTAATCTCTACAACAGTGCTTCCCAACAGATGTGTCTTAGATGGTGCACAGAATATTGCTAAAATATCGATCCCTTCAGCCCTCAGGACAGCCAAGGCATGGCCTGCAGTGGCTGGAGCCCTGGCATTTTTACCTCTGGCTGCAAAGAGCCTCTGATCACCATAATATGTAAATTATTTTGTGTGTATTGTATGTGATGGTTTGGGAGTATGGCTGTTCTCTCTGGTTCAGTTTCCTCATCCATAGACTGAGTGGAGGGAAGCAGAGACAATAAATGATGTCTTCAGTCTTTGGGGAGCTTCTCTGGTGTCTCAGATGGTAAAGAATCTTCCCACAGTACAGAAGACCCAGGTTCGACCCCTGGTTTGGGGAGATACCCTAGGGAAGGGCATGGCAACCTACTCCAGTGTTCTTGCCTGGAGAATTCCATGGACAGAGGAGCCGGGTGGGCTACAGTCCCTGGGGGAGCAAAGAGTCAGACATGACTGAGCAACTAACACATTCACTTTCAGTCTTTTTAGTTTAGTAGTTATACTTCTGTGAACACGAGAGGGAAATTCCAATTGCAAAAGAATCACAGAAATTCCTGTGTACATAGCCTAAAAAAGAGAAATCCTGCCTTTATTCTTTTTAATTTCTGATTACCCCTAAATTCTTTCCCAGCAGAAGCAACTTAAAAAGTCAGCTGTCCTCTAACCAGTATCTTTTTCAAAGCTCAGCAGGAACCTAACAAAATTAGAAAGGACACTATAGACTACTATAGCTGTCAAAGGCAAAATTGAAGTTACCTATGCAGGATTAGAAATTTGCATCTGTCTCTCAGCAACCTGTTCTTTCACAAATATATTAATCTGAAAATCAATTTCTAGAGTAGTGATGAAGGATGTTAAGTGGTCAATAATTAATGCAATTCTCACACACAAATGAGGTTGTTATCTTCAAAGTAAGTAAAAAGCTTTTCAAGATAAATGCTTCAAACCTGTGGAGTATTTTTATTTGAATATGAAAGAAGGCTGTTTTGCCTTCTCCCTGAAATTTGCACACTTATATCAATAATGCAAGCAGGATTGATCTATTAGCCGTTTTCAGATTCAAGTGAAGTTTTATGGACTTCTGAGATTTTCCTGTTCAATGAGATTACAAGTGCTTTCATAGTTTTGGACAAAAGAAGGAAATGCAATATTCTTGTCTGTGGATCATGAATCATGCACTGATCATCTGGAAATATAATTCGCCATTAAGAAGATGTACCAGAACAGGTTCAGAGAAAGAATGGTTGTCACACATGCTGGCAATAATAATTCTAGCTTTTGAGGTTTGGTAGCCTACTAAGTGCCAAGCAATGAACAATATGCTTTTGTTTATGGTCTCATTAATTCTCGACATAACTCTCCAAAGTCAGCATATCATCACTCTGCAGTAAAATGGCAGGAATTTTCCTGACTACACTCCAAGAAGAGGTTTTAGGTATCCAATCATCACAGTCTAAGATCTAACTTTGTTTTCATTAATTTAAGTGTTTACAGCACCAAAAAGTTCATACTTTCATGTTTCAAACCCACAGGTTAACTGTGAGTAGTTCTTTGCTCTCTATGAGCAAAGACTGCCATCTTGTGGAAATTTCACATATAACAAGAACAGTCATTCCATGGGACTAAACTTTTTGCACTAGAGGTTTGCAACTAGATTTTTGTGTTATTACATACACACACGAAACATCAGTGTTACTTATAAATAAATGGCCAATCTCTCCTTTAAGTGTGATTTTTAAGTCTCTTTTAAACATGCCAGACCTTTTGAAGCTTTGAAAAACAGAATCTTATTACTTGTAAGGACTCATCCCATCATTCTTTAAGGCAGTGCATTAGATTTTGCTAAACTGTCTTTACCTAATCCTTAAATAGTTTTCAGATGCTTATATCTTTCCTTTTCTCCTTTGCTGTTTGCCTCTCTTCGTTTCACAGCTATTTGTAAGGCCTCCCCAGACAGCCATTTTGCTTTTTTGCATTTCTTTTCCATGGAGATGGTCTTGATCTCCTGTCTCCTGTACAATGTCACGAACCTCATTCCATAGTTCATCAGGCACTCTATCTATCAGATCTAGGCCCTTAAATCTATTTCTCACTTCCACTGTATAATCATAAGGGATTTGATTTAGGTCCTACCTGAATGGTCTAGCGGTTTTCCCTACTTTCTTCAATTTGAGTCTGATTTTGGTAATAAGGAGTTCATGATCTGAACCAGAGATCCAACCAGTCCATTCTGAAGGGGATCAACCCTGGGATTTCTTTGGAAGGAATGATGCTAAAGCTGAAGCTCCAGTACTTTGGCCACCTCATGCGAAGAGTTGACTCACTGGAAAAGACTCTGATGCTGGGAGGGATTGGGGGCAGGAGGAGAAGGGGACGACCGAGGATGAGATGGCTGGATGGCATCACTGACTCGATGGACGTGAGTCTGAGTGAACTCCGGGAGATGGTGATGGACAGGGAGGCCTGGCGTGCTGCGATTCATGGGGTCGCAAAGAGTCGGACACTACTGAGCGACTGAGCTGAACTGAACTAAATAGTTTTAGTTATATAATAGAAAGGAAAGTGTAGTGTAACTGTTCTGAGGGAATTTCCAAGATCATTGGATTGTGTAGGAAAAATGTATAGCAGCACCCTGGGCTTAGAGAACACTTCTGTTTCCTCAGAGCCCTGTAATCCAGGTCAGTCTGTGTTCCTGGAATTTACTGTGGGCTGGTCAGAGCCTGACTGAGGAATTCTATGGCCCAGTTTGTCTGTATATCCCCAAAGACAGGGTCTTCTGCAATGCCTCGGTTACCTGTGCTTTATGAGAACAACCAATACAGATATCTTTGCGATGTGGTGGTACTTGAAGGTGCATAAAGAAGTCTCTTTTCTTTTTTTCTAACTAGAGTGTGTGTGGAAGGTTAACTTTTTTTTTTTTAACTGGCCTGGGTCTTCATTGCTTTGTGCAGGCTTTCTGTAGTTGCAGCATATGGGCTCTAAGGCACATGGGCTTCAGGAGTTACAGCTCACAGGCCCACGAGTACTCGGGCTTCAGTACAGTGCTTGGGCTCTGGATCATTGGCTAAGTAGTTGTGGCTCACATGCTTAGCTGATCTGCAGGATGCATAATCTTCCCAGACCAGGGATCAAACCCATGTTCCCTGTATGGGCAGGCAGATTCATATCGACTGCGCCACCAGAGAAGTCCCAGAAGTCTCTTTTTTTCCCCCTCAATAACTCCTACTACCAGTTTGCTGAAACTAAAAAACTCCTACCACCACCTTGCTAAACCTGAAAAATTCTACAGTTTTAAACACATTCTTTAGACTTAGTAGAGGCCCTTTACTCTTATGGGAATCAAAATGGGTGATATAGAATATGTATATCTCAATGATTATTTTTAAAACCAAGTTATTTTCCAGGTGTTGAAATAATAAGGACACATCATAAGTGGTACAAGATACCACTAAGAAGAAAGAGTAAGCAATAGTCCTTTCCTGAATGAATATGTGAACGAATGAAAGAATGAATTAGCATGAATTGAGCACTGAAATGATTTCGGTGTTGCCCAGGGCATGCCAGCTGAATGTACAGTTGTGTTTAATGTAAAGTTTGTACCCAACGCAATGCCCGAAGTGAAATCACTATTTAGATATTTATTGAATAAATAGATGAATCAGTGGAAATGGGATAGATTAGAAAGTAGGATTAACGATAAGAAATGATATGTAGACTCTGGAGGTAGGGTTCATTTACCAAAAACTCTGTTGAGCATATTCAGTCCATAAATACATGCTTGCTCCATGAGGGTAAGGGAAGGAGGCTCAAGAAAGTAGGTAGATATTGTATAATTATGGCTGATTTACATTGTTATGTGGCAGAAACTAACATAATATGTAAAGCTATTGTCCTCCAATTAAAAATATATTTTTAAAAATAAAATTTAAAAAAATTAAAAGTAAGTAAATTAAAAATTAAAAGTAAGTAAATTAAAAATACGTAAATATATGCCTGCTCCATGTTGGGAAGTATGGAAGATGGTGAGTACATATTCTTGGAGGAGAACAGACATTAATCAAGTAACCACAAATAATTACAAATGATGATAAGTGCTGTCTGTGAAGGAAAACTCTTCCACTTCCACAGACACTGACCAATATCGTGTGGCAGGAGTAGAAAGACAGGGAAATTTGGGAGCTCATTTTGTACTCAGATATGTTCTCATTAAGAAGATGCTGTTGTGGTTTCTTTTCCTTTTTACAGGTACCTATAAATCCACATTTAAGAAGAAGTTATTTCTTTTATGGATGAATGTTTTTTCTTTCAATATATTCAGTAATGCCCTGACTACTAGTGTGTTTAGGTAGGCAAATACCTACAGTGTCAGTTTACTCATGGTATCTGAATGATATTCATAGACAAGCCAAGCAAGCAACTTTGAGGTTGTGGGGGATGGTGCCTCACAGGCCCACAGAGAGTTGCTCCTATGACTCAAGCAACTATTTCTCAAGTGTATTCCTCAAAATTTTAGCTCTAAAGAAAATAAGAAAAGGGGGATGAAAGTCTTATAAATTTAGGAAATGCTGGCGTAAACAAAAATCATACACGTTTTCTTTTCTACAGGTCTTCTCAAAGCCTTTAATAGGCTGCCTTAGTTTGGTAAATTTCCAGGAAAGTGTTGCTCAGAGTTGATGGCCACAAGACCCCCTTTTTTTTTTGTTCTTTTTTTTTCACAGAAACCCTCTAGGCACTAGGGTCCCTTGGAACACACTTTTGGAAATTCTAGAAAAGCAAATGACCTTATCTGGGATGGAGGCTGGAATAAGGGTGAAATAGAATCCATTAACACTCATAATCATTTTAGTAAATTCACATTTACTGCCCTTTTTGAGCAACACTCCAAAGCAACAGAACTTTAGGCCCATCAATTTCATAAGGAAGCTGTCCAAGTTGTGAGGGAGGCTCCAATGCAATGTTGATCCCAGAGTGTCAGCAGGGGGCACCAGGGGTGAGGCTGTGGGCAAACCCAAAGGTAAATGACAGAGATGTAAGTCAGAGAAAGACAAATATCATATGATATCACTTATTTGCAGAATCTTTAAAAAATGGTACAAATGAACTTATTTACAAAATAAAGACACGCATAGAGAATGAACTTTTGGTTATGGGACAGGAGGGGAGAGGTGGATAGTTTGGAAGTTTGGGATTGACATGTACACACTGCTATATTTAAAATAATTAACCAACGAGAACCTATGGTATAGCATAGGAAATGCTGCTCAATATTCTGTAATAACCCAAATGAAAAAAGAATTTGAAAAAGAATAGATACATGTATATGTATACCTGAATAACTTTGCTGTATACCTGAAACTATAACACAACATTCTTTTGGAGTAACTATACTCCAAAAGAAAATGAAAATTAAGAAATAAAGGCTTAACTCTCCATCGTAGGCCTTAGGGCTGGTGTTACTCTTGTTTGCTGCTGCTGCTGCTAAGTCGTTTCAGTCATGTCCGACTCTGTGCGACCCCATAGACGGTAGCCCACCAGGCTCCCCTGTCCCTGGAATTCTCCAGGCAAGAACACTGGAGTGGGTTGCCATTTCCTTCTCCAAAGCATGAAAGTGAAAAGTTGAAGTAAAGTAGCTCAGTCGTGTCTGACTCCTAGCGACCTCATGAACTGCAGCCCACCAGGCTCCTCCGTCCATGGGATTTTCCAGGCAAGAGTACTGGAGTGGGGTGCCATCGCCTCTTGTTTAGCTCTGGTTCAATGTCAATAATCATTAAGCTCATGCTTATAGACATGTGGGTGACATGAACAGATGAAAAAGGTGAATACATCACGGAAAGTGAGTTATTTATTCCGTCCAGATTGGCTTAGTACTTCTCTCTAAACTTTTAAGCAGCCTGTCCTCAGATAATACAAGAGCTGGGACAATATGGGTCCACATATCCTAAGTCTGGGCTTCCCTGTGACTCAGACGGTAAGAATCTGCCTGCAATACAGAAGACCTGGGTTCAATCCATGGATTGGGAAGATCCCCTAGAGGAGAGCATGGCAATGCACTCCGGTATTCTTGCCTGGAGAATCCTAACTATAAGAATCAGGTTAAATTCTGCTAGATAAAATATGTCTTGCCCTCTTATCTTGATAAATATACCTTCATGACCCCTAGGACGTCAGGTTTGGGTTTCTAATTTATGACCAGCTAAGAGTTCCATGCTGATTCAGTGGCACAAGGAGTTGACCTCTGGTTCCCCTTCCACCCACACAGTGAGGGGTTCCCCACACAGAGGTGTGTGTGCCTGAGCTTGCATGTTGAACTCTGTTGGCAGCCCCCAAATACCACTGCAGAGACCTGTATGTACCCCTCGCTTTGAGACCTGCTCTCATAATCAGACATGGAAATAGGCCTTTATGGGCCCTGGCAGGGCACTCTGAGCTGCCTGGGCAGGAAATGTCAGGGAACTGTGCAGATGGTACCCACTCTGGAATGCTCATGACCTTGGCCTTGACTGTTCTCACCCTGTGAGAAGGGGCACAGCTGGAGGAGAGCCAGAACTAGGCAAGTCTGAGGTAGAGCCCAAAGAGTATTTGGAATTGAGAGTAAAATCTCTATGAAAAGTATATATTTTAAAAGCTGCAGTCTTTGCAGCTACCCCCACCCCCACCCCAGACTCTGGAAGTGAGTAAAAGAAGAAAAAGGGTGTTTCTTATTTGAATTTAACTACTTCTGAAAGCCTCTGGTCAACTTTTCTTCTTGTTCTCCAAGGTAAGATTATTTCGCCTTTGGCATTGAAAGGAAACTAGATCAATTGTGTGAAAAACCCCAAGTGATGTATTTTACCAACTTCAGACTTGTCCCAAGGCTTTCTCTCACACTGTGTTAAATAATAGAAGTCTGTTTAATTGAATCCCTTTGTCTGTAGCATATGCTGGGTGACATTATGCCAGCATCTTGCTCTAAGCAGCAAAACGTTCTTCGTAAAAGCATTAAGATTCAGAGCATCTTTCTGGATATAGGGTAGGAACACAGAACTGCAGCAGCTTGAAACCACATAAAAACAGTGCCTCCGAAATGTAATTGCAAAAACACATCACAACAAACCAGCGTAGGGGGTAGGTAATATTTAGGATTCTAAAATGAAATTTTTTTACAAAAAGAGGGGAGAGGGAAGACTATAAGAATGGAGGGAGGAAAGCATTTGTGGTACAAATCTTATCTAAAGAACTTAACTTTATAATGTTTTGCATGACCTAACTTTCCACCCGTAGGCTAATCTATATGTTTATTTCCCCTTGACAGCCACCATCCTTTAGAGATGGGGTTACTGATGAATATATTGTGGACTGAGGCAGTTAACCAGGTCTGCAGTAACACATGATTGTGTGTTTCACCCCAAGGATCCTGGAGCTTCAGCAGAATGGTGACATGGACATTCTGAAGCACAAGTGGTGGCCCAAGAATGGGCAGTGTGACCTGTACTCCTCAGTGGACACAAAGCAGAAAGGAGGCGCCCTGGACATAAAGAGCTTTGCAGGGGTTTTTTGTATCCTGGCTGCCGGCATTGTCCTCTCCTGCTTTATAGCCATGCTGGAGACGTGGTGGAACAAGAGGAAAGGCTCCCGGGTTCCATCAAAAGAGGTACTTGATTGAAAGCTTCGGCACTATGTTGAGCGAACACGTGGGCTGTGTTTCCAGGGAGGGTCATCACAGGGAAGGGGATGGTGGTTGGGGGTGGGATTTGTTTCTTCTTTCCTTGAAGAATGAAAATAAACTTAGGAAATGTAAAAATTGGTAAGATCAATACCAATTTGCATTTTTTAAGACATCCCAGATCCATGAAGAGGAAACGATAGCATTTGAAAGACTGACAGTTTCATGAGCCATAATGGGCCTTGAAATTCTCCCGAATCTTAGGATAGACTAGGTCTATGATTTTCCTAAAGGCTGTGATTGCCTTGACCATTTAACAAAGACACTTATTATTTTATTTCAAGTAGCTGTTTAACTTATGGGTAAATTACTAGTGTCTCTGAGATTCGGCCTAAGAAATGCAGTGTTACAGTGAAATAGTCAGTTTTCTCTTCACTGCCAGGGACTGCATCCTTCTGTCTGCATGTAGACCTAGAGAAGTGATCATATGTTTTCAGCCCTTTGATGACTCTAAGCTTAACAAATCCATACCATGGAATCATCTAGAATTCCATCTTTCATCTTTCCTCCTGGATCAGCTTTACTCCAGGGCCATATTAAAATTTTTCCAGAGATTTGAAAGAATAATTTCAGAGTTACATATATCTTTTAAAGTGCCCTGTGCTTTATTTTCATTAAAAAAAATGTGGGATTTATAAATTTTCAGAGACTATCTGAAGTTAAACTACTTGATTTATTTATCTTACTTCCACTGGATCAAAAGGTGAAAAAAACTTTTAATAATGAACTCATATTCACTAAAGCTTCACAAATTGAAATGAAAAACGACCTGAATTTGCTGAATAATTTGATTTGCTGGATAGTTTCAAAGAAAGACAGTTTTAAACTTTCTGTAACTAGACCTTGGCTAACTTATGCCTAAGTAAATCCTAAGAGGATCTGCTTTAAGGTGCAAATAAAAAAGACTTCTCATTTGCATGTGAATTTTTGCATGTCAATATATTCTTTCAAACAGATTGTTTCCTAAAATTTTCTAAGGATTGCTTCCTACCACCTTATACGAAAAATTGATCAGCACCATTTACAAGGAAAAGCTTGGCTCGGCAAAGATAAATTTTAGCTTCCTACCTGTCTGAGTGATCATACATTCTAAATTAGTGGGGTATAAACTAAAAATTAATCAGATTTTTCTGTAGTGTTTTCTTTGTGGAATAAACTTCTGGTATCTCTGCTGACACTGATTGAACGCCAAAGACCACATTAATGCAACATTATAGCCGAGACATCATAGTCTCAAAAATCTGAAAATTAAGGACTCCCCAAGCTCCTTATATTTTGAATTACTATACATGATATTAAATTTTTGCATTATTATATCTGTTGATGGATGACTACATTATAGTTGCTGTGGGAACCATAAAATTCTATCTTTCAACACTCTAAAGTCTCAGTGATAATATTGCATTAATGGATATTTTTATCGGATTTTGAAATGAGAAAGGAGAAGGAAAAACAGTGATGCACATCAAAATATTTTTCACTGAGGAGCACTTTAATTGCACAATGAAAAAAATACATCCTCCATTCTAATTCATAGCAGTTAATCCAGATCATATGAACAAATATTTTCTTTTATGATTGATAGATATTTTAAATTTTAATTTATTGGATATAATTAAATCCTCATAAATTTAGTTTATTGAATTTGGCTATAAAGAAGACTGATAAAAAGGACAATTTTCTTTCCTGCCAGTTTTATTTTTCAAATATTGGGCTTTAATGCTCACTTTTAGTGAAAGTCCTAAGGAATTTATGAATTAATTTCAACTCCAGGAACATGAGATTTTACTTCCTTTTTCTTCATTAAGCACCTTCTTACTAAGATTCCATTAGCGTAGCTCAAAATGTCTTTGATTTAGAGGCCATTTAGTATTAAGCTGGCCCTAAACTGAAGCTGTCACTCACATGTCATGACTTGAAGGGGTCTCTAAAGCTTCTTTTGCTGACCTCACAATATTGAATCATTTAGGCTCTAGGTACCTTGAGTGTATGAAATCCTTCAATCAGAAACTGATTCTCTTGTGTTGAATGTTGCTCTCTCTAAACAATCTAGCTGAATCTAGCACATGTTTCTAGCTGAAAGAGAAATAACCCTTTAACAGTCACTAACACTTTAGTGTAAACTAGCATATCAACTTAGTATTACTTATCTCCAAGAATGGAAAGTTAAGGTTAGGAGTGAATAGAGGAAAGAAACAAAACCCAACTTGGAATGAGACATCCTGAAGAAGGAGGAAGCATGCAAATAGAAGAGGTGGGGGTGGGGGAATGTGTAGCCAAAACCATACATTCTATTTGTATAATTTTGCCTGGGTCTGTCCCTGCTCTTGTAGAAGGCAATCACCCATCTCCTACTCCCATATTTTGTAGTTGCATGTGGCATTTGCTCATTTAAGAACTTTCATTGCAAGAAAAAGATAGATAACCTTATCTTAGAATCATATGGGTACCCCCATAACCTAGCACAGTGCCTGGCTCATATTAGGTGCTCAATAAATATTTGTTAACTGAATAAACCCCAAAGTTCAGTTCATTACCTATCATGTTTGCTGAACTACTTTTTATTTTTTTAACCATGGAAGCTAGTACTGATGAGAACCTTATCTTCTTTTTCTTCATCTCCAGGATGACAAGGAAATTGACCTGGAGCACCTCCATAGACGTGTAAATAGCTTGTGCACAGATGACGACAGCCCCCATAAACAGTTTTCCACCTCGTCAATTGACTTGACCCCTCTGGACATTGACACTTTGCCAACACGACAAGCACTGGAGCAAATCAGTGATTTCAGGAACACTCATATTACCACAACAACCTTTATCCCAGAGCAGATCCAGACTCTTAGCCGCACACTGTCAGCTAAAGCTGCCTCTGGTTTCGCTTTTGGCAACGTGCCTGAGCACCGAACTGGCCCTTTTAGGCACAGGGCACCTAATGGGGGCTTTTTCAGGAGTCCTATCAAAACAATGTCATCTATTCCTTATCAACCAACTCCTACCCTGGGGCTCAATCTGGGTAACGATCCAGACCGAGGCACTTCCATATGAGAATCCAACAGAGTCTCTCCACTGTTTCTCTTGTAGGACTCCCTTTGCGAGGAGCAACTGTAAGCTTGTGGGACTAACATGGATGTAACTTTTTTTTTTAATCAGGATTATTAGTAACAATTCTAGTTTTTTCTCTCTACCTTCTCCCTCTTCTCTCTCCTCTACTTCTTTCTCTCTCTTCTTCCCTCTCTTTCCAGACATCTCCTTCCACTTTGTTTCATTACTCAATTTGTTCCCCCAGAAGGTAGTATACTAGGATCCTATTAGACTGCTTTTCATATACTGTACTTCAAGAATAGGGAACATGCACTGAGTATACTAGGAGTATATGCAGGATTAATTTTACACAAAGGCCTCTTCTGTAACGTTTCTCTATTTTTAAAACTATAATTGCAATAACTTCAGTCTTTTTACATTCTTCTGCTGCATCCATAAAATGCTCCACTGCTGTCGAGTGTCCTTTGACTCTGGACCAAAGGCAACCCCTGCAGTGTTTATAGAATAATTTAAAGACCATTCAGGCCACATAATATGAGAATGCAATTTTGTAGGATTACAAAAAAGCCATTAATATGCCAGTCAAGACTACAGTTAAAACTACTCTTGCACTGCAGCAGTGCATATGACCTTTATGTGATTGTACAGTATTAAAAAGGTTTTTTTTTTTTTTGCTTCTGTACAGTAAACTTTATCATATGGCAGCAGCCTCTATTGTGTTAAATAAATTAGTATCTCATATATACATATATATGCACCTATATAATGTGTATATATATTCAAAGGCGGCCATTGCTATTGCAATTCATTTAATAAAGCTTTAGTTTAAAAAAAAGTATTGTATACAGGAATTATGTATAGTGCAGGGGGTCTTTTCAGTTAGAAAAGGCAGGTTGCTTTAATGTTATTCTGACTCGCATTGTTTGCCAACAGAGAATATTTTATACTTTTGTTATTAAAACATCCAGGGTGATTTAATATTTGTTCCTAGATGTAACTCATTTGAATAGATTTCTGCATTTGTTATTCAGTAATGTATAAAGCTAACCTTGATAATTTTACTTTTAATTAATTATCCAAATGGAAAATGTTGTTAGCTGAACCACATTCACCACAGCACAGAGAGCTCTATCCGAGTTTAGATGTAGATCATTGGAGGTTAATAAATTCTCTTCCAAAGCAGTGAGCCAATCAATACAACTGTAGTTGGGGAGAGATGGGAGCCCTTAAGAAATATTGATGTGGCCTTAATTACTGTCATACATTATCCTAAAGAAGAAAATATAACAACCCTACTGGGCTCTCGACTTCACCCCCTTTTTATTCAGTTCTATTTGGAGGAGTTATGTATTTTTTACATTAGTGCCAAGTGTATAGAAGGATGACAACAAAAAACAGTGCCTCTTTGTGCACAATCCTTTTAAAGTAGCATTCTTACCTTTTAGAAATGTAGAAAGAATTTTGTTTGTAATCCTTCAATTAAAATGTGGTAAGTAGGAAGCAAGAACTTATCCTGTGTTTTTATGCAGCTATAGACTTATTTTATTCTAATTCATTCCGTGGCTAGGATTGATATAGGAATCAACCTATGTGATTTGCTTTAGGAGAAATTAAAAGATATATTCTTAAGGTATATTATATTTTGATGCTAATTCTGTTCTGGGGAGCATCTTGTCCTGTCACTGTTTTTGTACTAAATTGTCAAATATTGTCTACTGTGTAAGGCAGAAAATTTTCTTATCATGCGAAACCATTTTGTTTCCAGGGTAACAAGTATCTCCGTGCATGCACAACTTGTTTTCCCTTGTAACATCCATGAGCTCATTCACGACTCTGATTTTAAAACAAAAAATCTTTACAACAAGCTATATAGGGACATACCAGATGTTGCAGTGATTTTAGCTATCAACAAACTGTTAACCATGTACAATATTTAAAATAGGCCTATTTTGATGTATTGCCTATTATACAAATACACAAACCACTTTTTGAAGGCCTCAGTTATGAGTGACAGAGCTTTCTGTGTATAATTTGTCTAAATAATTTGTCTAATAAAAATGTTTTCTAAACTTGCTCTCCTACCATTGAAGTCTTAACTATACAATTTGAAAATGCTTACCCTCTCACAGATAGAACTGAATTTTTCTAAAAATTTATCTTGAATTAAAGCATAACACACATTAAGTTTTGCTAGCAGAACGATACTATAATGAGTGGCTCTCTAAAAACAGTACCAACTGATGTTCTAAACCAATGCAAGACTGCCTTTCTGCTATTAGAGACTATTTGAATCAATGATATATTTGTTTTCCTTTGTGAACATCTCTATGAGCACCTTTTGGGGAAAGATTTATCCTGTTTCATGTAAACAATGCAGCCATTATAATAATAGTAGGATGAGGGTTTGTTACTTTTAAAAAAAGTTAAAGGTAATTATTAAACTTAGAATTTGTGTATTAATATTTGCTTTGCTGTTGGGGAAATATTCATTATGCTGAATCTGTTAATCTGGAAATTGACTCCCACATTATTTCTAAAGGAGTGTTATTTTCTGCATTTGAACTACAATATTTAATTCTTCTAGCATTTAATTCACTCAATGGAGATATATCTGAAAACATTCAATTTAGCTTAAAATCTCTACTTTTCTAGGATTTCTAAGTGTTGAAACTAGAAGGAACTGTAGCGATCTAGACTATCTCCCTTATTTTACAGATAAGAAAACATACGATGCTGAGAAGCTGTGACTCGCCCCAATGTTTGACAATCTGAGTCTTTTTTTAACTCTGCCATGCCTCAGTCACACTCACGCAGACCCTAATCAGTGGTGCATTTGAGGGGTGGCTCAGGTACGATGACTCCACCCACTCCTCTCTCGCCAAGCTTAGGCTGCAGATCTCTAGAACCTTCCTTCCTCTTCGGGGACCACTTAGAGCATCTGATTCACCTTCTCATTTTACAGGTGCGAAAGTGAGCACCTCAAGCTGCATCAGGTCACAGCTAGTGGCGGAACTTGGGGCATCTTGCTTCTGCCCTGTGCTACTCCCGTTAGCCCAGTGCCCACCCTGATCCGCACCGCTTCCACCCAACTTGCTATTTCAGAACAAGACAAACACCCTACGTACACATACTTTTATTCCACTCAGAGGTCGAATTTATTCCACTGGTGAATCTTTAAGAGAATTGGTTGTCCCTTTCAACCGCATCAGAAGTTATGCACAGGGTTTTGGTTTAATTCTACATTAAAAATTGTGAGACCTTCTTTCTTTCTCATACATAACGAACTACAGGCAATTTGTCATTTTCTCAATTATGTTATTTTTCATCTCTTTTAGTATGGTTGGTTGTCAATTGAATAAATACTTTAAAAAATAGACTTTGCTGGACGGTACTTTGCTTCATCAATTAGAAAGAAAGATGAGAAAAATCAATTTATCCTACAGAATACCTTTAAAGCCACAAAATTGGATAACAAATTATGAGTATTCTATAATCAGAATTTGGCGATGGTGAAACACATTTTGAATTATGAGAATAGTAAATAAATCAGAGCTGATAACTTTTGTGCTAGTAAACGTAGGTTTTATTCTTAAATATACATCTCATGATAATTGATAAAACACAATAGGCTCTTTAGAAATGGGCTTCCCTCTAGAGTGTTTTTATTTCTGAAAATGAATCCTTTATCCAGTCCTTGTGATCAGATATTAATAAATGACTAGTAATTATGACATTTTACAAAAATCATTTCAATTAAAAAAAAAAAAAACATTTATTTATTTGGCTGCACCAGGTCTTGGTTGCAGCATGTGGGGATCTAGTTCCCTGACCAGGGATCGAACCTGGGCCCCCTGCATTGGAAGTACAGTCTTAGCCACTGGACCACCAGGGAAGTCCCTCAGCAAATTTTACTAAACACCATCTCATGAGGTAACATCTGTGAGCTCTCTTGGATGGAAATGACTTACCTGACATTGAAAAATTAGGAGATAAAGCTTCTTAGATTTGATAGATTTAATTCAATTCTATTAGTGTTGACTGAAAACCTGCTACATAAAGCCACAGTGCTAAGCAGTTACACATCACGTAGATGAGGACATCTTCACGAATGGGTCTGGATGTGTTCGAGGGCACCGGCCTTTCCTTGTCCCTATTCAACCTGCAGGATATGGAGGCCACCTTACAGACTTTCTAGAGTGGCAGAATTAGTCACCCCAATCCAGTATCTCCTCAAGGGCCTGGACAGTCCAGCTGATTGGACCAGTCCATCCTGGAAGTTCTCATGTGCTGACTGAGTCTGCCATCTTAGATTCAGATTCCTTCCACAAGGAAGACTTGGAAATCTCCCAAAATGCCAGACCATGAGGCCAAATTTTCAAAAACATGAAAATCACCCTGAGACACGGGGAAACTGCTGTCTAACCCATGCTCCTGGTCCATAGGACTCAAAGACTGATTCCTTCCCTCAGGCGTCCGCATCAGAGTGGCACAGACCAGGGCGCTCATTTTCCGTCCCTGCAGATAATCCCTCGGGATGATTAGAGCACTGTAGACTTTCCAACAGCTTGCTTCAAAGGGACCAAACACAAGATCCGGATGAAAGTAAAGTGTTTTACAGGCTGCCCACCACGAGCACAGCCTCCAACCCACACACACCCCCAGGAGAACAGAAAAGACGTGGTTTTGCTGCGTTTTGCAGAGCTGCACAGAGGCACAGAGCGACTGCACCACCTAACGATTCAGCCTACCGTGGGAACACACTACATGAGCTGCCGTGGGTTTTCTCACCTGACTTTGCCTACTTTCTTTTTTTCAACAGCTTTCATTTGTTTCCATAGAATATTAGTAACAAAGCGAATATTGTTCAAAGTTGATAAATTTTTGCATATCTAAAAGCTCTACCCTAACATGCTATTACACACCATTTAAGACAAAGGGTCATCTTTGGACTGGTTTTGCGCGTTTCTGGGATTTATTCCCAGTGGAGATGAGAAACTGTTCTGTCTGCACTTGTTACCTACCTTGTGCCACAAACATACCTTTCTGGACTTCATTAAGAATGAGGCCCCTTTTTCCTTTTGGAAAAACTCTATAGGTTCCAACCTATAGAATTGGCAGTTTCAAAAGTCTCAAATTATCTGTGATATGATAGAAAATTCCAAAAATTTTATATTAATTATCATGAATTTAAAACTAATTAAGCTTTCATAGCAGCTATTTCAAAAGAAGAAGCATATGTCATAAAATCAAAGAACAGTAAAATGTCAGAACCAGAGAGGGACAGAATAATAAATACAAATATTTTAATAGGTAATTTTCCTGCCATAAAATTTGAAGTAGAATTAGAGGCAAACTTTAATTTTTAAAGTTGTTTTATTTTTAAATTGGTGCTATTGAAGATTCTAGGAATCAAGTAGCCTATACCTATGGCTATTTTTAATTTAAAAAATTAAACATCAGTATTGGATATCAGTAAACAAATTACAGTTTGCTTACTCACTACCCAAAGGGTTCATAATAGCAGGCCTTTATTATTCTAATGTGAAATAAAATGAGGTTCAATTTGCAAAATTTTAAGTTATAGAAAACTTTTCAGAATCATAGCCATTTCATGGAGCAAGAGATATCTCTATCTATTTCACACTACATAAATAAGGAGTTCATAGGTGATATTTAATTCTTCTTCAGAACTGTGTTAAAACTGACTTTCAAATAGTTAATGCTATTTGAACTTAATGCTAGCCTTCTATTAATATCCATTTATAAAAGTTGGCTGTAAGACTTGTTTTTCGATATCAAAGCACAGTAAAAATAAGCTGAAAATAAACGTGTCAACATGCCCAGCTGTTTAGTTTGACTTTTTGTTCTCAAAATAGTTATTGATACCTAATGTGCTACAGAAGTAACTTCATCTACTTTTGTAGGTGATGTTAGAAAACACTTTGAATATTAGTTGTTAGATGGATTAGAGCCCCATCATATGTCTAATTGACATAATTGACCCTAGAGATCAAATGCAGAGCTTTCATTCACACAATGTTTTTAATGAATATAATCCTTTTTTTCCAAATTAAGTATAAAAATTAAAAATAAGCAGTGTAGACCTTCCAGATTCAATTCTGCATAACCAAGCATTTTAAAACTTATTGCTCACTCACTCAGATTTCTCCATGGAAATGTCATGGTAAAAACAATTGTTCATAATCTGAGCAACACGTGAACAAAATCACCTCTCACACATGTAGCCTTTATAGCTTTTGGTGTGTTCAATTAACATGGTAAGTCCTATACTGCTCAATCACCAATTCATATATATTTAATTCTTTCTTGTTCATCACCATTAAATGACATTTTAATGATGTATTTTTTACTTCATAATAATGATTTCATGTCTCTTTTAAAAATGAGTATTAATACATAGGCTGCAAAGAGAATATTAGGAACAAAACAACCACACAAGATCAATCGGCCCATTGATGGACACTGTCTGAGCACCCACTATGAGCAAGGCATCTTAGACAGAGCTTTCCTAAGTGGTACACTAAGGCATACTCCTCAGCAGCAGGAGGTGGGAGGTGCTGAGGTATTGGTGCCCTCATCATCAGGGCAGTAGGGTGGGGCCCTGGCCAAGAGCTCTGCCCATGAGCCATTTTATTCACTTACACCAATACTTAGCTAAGAGAGCTTTCAAAGCTGGAGAAACAAAATAGACGCATTTTAAACTTTGAATAAAAACTCATGGTTTAAGTAACATCAGAAGACAAGAATATGACTTATGATACACAGTACATTTAATTGTCAGATTAGTGCTATCAAGAGAACATTCTATGAGAAGAGAAGACGAATGAGGCTATGTGACTTGGGATGGTTTCATGGAGTAAGTAGAAATTTAGCCTAAGCTTAGAGGAAAGGTCATGCATGTATGCTAAGTCACTTCAGTCATGTCTGATCCTTTGCCATCCCATGGACTGTAGCTCACCAGGCTCCTCTGTCCATGCAATTCCCCATGGCAAGTGGGTTGCCATGCCCTCCTCCAGAGGATCTTCCTGACTCAGGAATCGAACCGTGTCTCTTACGGCTCCAGCATTGGTAGGCAGGTTCTTTACCACTAGCACCACCTGGGGAGCCCAGAGGAAAGGTCAGAAGAATGCAAAAGGGCCTCCCAGTGGAGGGAACAGGGCAACCAAAGCACAAGAAAGGGAGAGAATGCCCAGAAGAGCAGTAGCCCATGATGTCTAGAATGTGGTTTCACATCAGGAAGTGGCAGGAAGTGAAGCTGGGGTGAGACTGTGGGAAGATGCCTATAGACTGGGCACAAGAGATCATACTCTCCTGTTCATTCATCCATTCATGTATTCAACGTATCATCACTGAGATCCTACTAAGTGCAGGAACTATTCTACATGCTGGGGATACAGCAGTAAACGATAGAAATCCCTGCCCTCATGGCATTTACAATCAACTGAAGGATGAGATGGTTGGATGGCATCACCAACTCAATGGACATGAGTTTGAGTAAACTCCGAGAGTTGGTGCTGGACAGGGAGGCCTGGCATGCTGCAATCCATGGGGTCACAAAGACTTGGACACAACTGAGCAACCGAACTGAACTGAACTGAAGGAGATAACCTATAAGCAGGATAAATAAGTGAAGCACACTGTCTAATAGATGATAAGTGCTGTAGAGAAAGACAAAGAGGAGGAGCAGGAAGGCCAAAGTGAAAGTGGGATTTGCTTTATATTAAATAAGGTAACCGGGGAGGTCTCCCGAATAAGTCAACATTTGACTGAAGCTTTAAAGCAGCGGTCCCCAGCCTTTTTGGCACCAGGGGCCATTTCACAGAAAACAATTTTTTCACAGACTGGGATAGGAGTAGGGGACAGTTGCAGGATGATTCAAGTGCATTACATTTATTGGACACTTTATTTCTATTATTATTACATCAGCTGCACCTTCAGTCATCAGGCATTAGATGCCAGAGTTTGGGGACCCCTGCCTTAAAGGGAGTGAAAGAGTTAGTCATACTGCTCTCTGAGGAAAGAACATCCAGACTTTGGGGACAGCTAGTACAAAGACTCTGAGGTAGGGGTGTCTGGGCATGTTTGAAGAACAGTGGGGAAATCAGTGTAGCTGGACTGGAATGGGTGATGGGAGGGAAGGGAGGAAAAGAGCCCAAAGGGGAACACAGAACCCACTTATAAGGCTTTATAGAATGCCATCAGATTTTGGCTTTTATTCTGCAAGAGATGGGAAATCATTGGTGTGTACTGAGCACAGGGAAATGCTTATTACTTATCCAACATGTTGATTACAAAGTCAGAAGTAAATCAATCTTGGGATCAAAGTGCTACCACTTTCCCACCCTCCCTGGGACCTAAATATTTGCCCCAAATTCGAGTGTTATGGGAGAGTGACATATGGTGCCAGTTGCTGGCTGTGCCTTCCTTTGAATTTCAGTCTTTGAACCATCAGAAGGAGATTGAAACAGGGCTGGTGTTCACAGAGGCTCATGACAATGGTGTGCTGGAGATTTCCATGGGCATTGGAGAGCCCACTGAAGAATTTAACTGAAGGAAAAATCAGGCTCTTAAAGAGGTTCTTTATGAAGTTTAAGCTATTAGTGATTCAGGGAATGGAACAGATAAGAGGCCAATGGACACCCTTGTGCAATATAGTTCAGGTGTGAGCTGAGCTCAGTGGTAACTGAAAAAAGGAAAGAGGTTACAGATGGCAGATATATTTTGAAAGAAGAATTAAGAGAACTTAATGGTTCACTGAATATAGAGTGTACAAGAGAATCATATATGACTGATTTTTCAAGGTTAGATGCTAGAAAAGTGGAAACAATTTTATCAAAAAGTACTGAAGTCAGAAGAATATTTTTTTCTTGTTAATCTCCATTTTTTCTTAAGTTGGGAAGTTTAAAATAGAAGAAATCATAGGATTGAGAATTGTTTATTTTCCTTCCGTTGAAGCTTGAGTGACAGATTCCAAACTGGTATTGGCGGGGCGGTGGGGGGGGGGGGGGGGGGCGGACCTGAGGCATTGTCTAGAGTCCATGATTTCTGATCTGTGCTCCACAGGTGCCTAAGCTCTCCTCAAGATTTCTGGGATGCTGGTCTGAGGTGGGGCCCCCTGGGCTTCAGTCAGAGCTACCTTTGCTCTGATCTGTTTACATATTTGACTTTCAGTGATATTTTCCTCACATTCCAAATGACACATTACTGACAGGTGACCAAGATTTCAAGTCAGATGTTTTCTGAGGCAACTCACTGCAGCAGTCAACATTTTCCATTGCCTCAGTCATGTCCGACTCTTTGTGACCCCATGGACTATAGCCTACCAGGCTCCTCCCTCCATGGGATTCTCCAGGCAAGAGTACTGGAGTGGGTTGCCATTTCCTTCTCCAGGGGATCTTCCCAACCCAGGGATCGAACCCGGGCCTCCTGCATTCCAGGCAGACGCTTTAACCTCTGAGCCACCAGGGAAGCCCCGCCTCACTGTTACTCTTCCTTATAGTTTCCCTTTGTACTGTGTCAAAAGTTGCCCCAACTGGTTCTTTAAAATGTTACAGAACAAGCTCCGTCCGTTTTGTCCTCCATGACATTTGTCATTTTGCCCACTTCCCTGGTGGCTCAGATGGTAAAGAATTTGCTTGCAATGCAATGCAGGATACCCAGGCTTGATCCCTGGGTCGGGAAGATCCCCTGGAGAAGGGGATGGCTACCCACTCCAGTATTCTTGCCTAGAGAATTCTTGCCATAGACAGAGGAGCCTGGTGGGCTACAGTCCATGGGATTGCAAAGAGTCGGACACAACCGAGTGACTAATTCTTTCACCACACAGTGAATACCCAGAATTGAGCAAACTGTGACACTGTGACAGAGACTCAAATCCCATCATGGCAGCTTGACACAGACCCAATATCTCCAAAGTCCTAACAGAAGAACAGGCTGGAACCAAGTTCCCTAGCTTAAAAAAATTAGGCTGGCTAGAACAACCATGGAGCAGACATACCTGAACAGAAATTCAAAGAAAATGTTCTAAATACAGGCTTGTCTTATAAAAGAACAAACTAAAATTACCCCAAACATTACAAACACCTGCTATGTGAAAGCCAGTGTACTTGGCATGAGTCAAATCAAATACTTGTAGAACTAACCGTGCTTGGTTCCCGTAATTGCTGTGTGCTTTGAGTTCTGAGTCTATTTCAGGAGAGTTCAGAGAGGTCAGAAAGCATCACTAGCACAGTTAAGTGAACTACAAGAGAATAAAAAGTCAGGTCTGAAATAGTCATCATCGCCAATCCTATCCTTTTTGAGTGTTTCAGAGGTGAGCTTTCAACAGGCAGGTGCCATCAAAAAGATTAATTTTGTTCCAGATGTTGTCTGCCAGCTTTATCTCTTGACACTGAGGTTATGATGGTGGCTCACTTTTAAGAGGTCAAAGGCGATTTTCCAGGTCTAAGGAAAAAATGCCTTTTATCAAATACAAAACCAGAAATTGGTAGTATGTGCCTTTATAAATTTAGAATAACCCTGGTTAAGCCTGTTTTCAAATTGACAATATAATTCCTCACAATTTGCTCTTGCTCCAGTCTCATTTTTAAAATATAAGCTATGATTCACACACACACATACACGCTAATCTTTCTTTCCTAGAAAACAGCACACAAACTGTGTACACAGGTTGTATTAAACATCTACACAGTGTAAGGATTTCAAGGTAGTTTGCCCAGGCATATATTCTGAATCTCACTAAATGAAATACTTGGACTATAGCCTCAGGTAGAATTATTTCAAATGTAGGAAAGTTTAATCCATGCTCATCTCAAAATTAAGTTGCCAATTTCTGCTACAATTCTTATTCTTTGTAGGCCAATATTTATGTCCTCCTGAGTATAGCAACTACGGCTGGGGGTTAGGGTGGGGGTTGGAGTGGGGGTGGGGGGGGCCGGGGTGCGGGGGGCATGCAGACCACATGTCAGGCACAGGACTGGGCTCCATACATGTTGTTTCACTCCATTCTCATCATATCTCTGCAAACTTGCTATTGCTGATGCTAACTGAATAGTTTAAAAACAAAACAAACTCATAACCTGTGGACCACAGCAGACTGCTCCTGGGATCAAAGAGAGATGGGAGGGAGAGGACCCTCTTATGATCCCTCAGAGCTGTAAGAAGCTTTGTACACTATGTGGTTTCATAAAAATCAACTGGTCCTCACTAACTGATATATTTTTGGTATAGAAATTTCAAGCAGTAAATAAAATGTTCATAAAAGATGAATATAAATGCTACACACATTATAGTTGCCTAGAAAATATAAACAGATTCTAAGAAAAACCCTGCTAGATCAGTGTCTCCACCAGAGGGCTGGTCAAAACCCAGCAAACCTGTCCATCCTCCCGCTCAGCCTCCTTATCTCCACCAGCGGTGTGTCAGCAAATTTTCAGGTTCCCTTCCCCTCTTTCTTGGAATTCCTTAGATGGAACCATTAGAAAAACAAATCCCTATTGAGTCAGCTTATATAATGCTCCACTTCTTGACCTCCTTTTTCCAGCCCTACAGCTACGAGGCAAGTGTAAGCACACAGTAGCCTCTGTCTGGAAACATGCATGATGTCTCCTAAGTGTCACTCTTTTCCAGCTCACCTTGCTCCTACCCATCTTACTAGGGAAATGTACATGATTTCTTAAATCAGGATGCTGATTTAATTTTTTCAAGGTATTTCTGTGGTCCACTAAGCCATGGCCAAAGACCTTGGCCAAAAGTCTCTTCTGCCAGATAGCACCAAGGCAGCCTGCACAGAGAAGCGATATCTGAGCCAAGGAGGCAGGATTTTGACAATCAGAGATATGAACGTATGCTGTAAAAGCAACGTGCAAAGAGGAAATGGAAAAATACACTTGATGAGGATTGGACTAGGAATGAAACTATTTGGCTTGAAAGCCGATGTGTGGGGAGGGGGGCAGGCAGGGGCTTATGGAGGCAGACAGAAGATTAGGAGGTTGGTAGAAGCATTCAACGATTTTATTTTGAGAGTTCATATATATGACAAGATTCTAGGCACTGGAGTGCATATAAACCTGCAAGACTTCCAAAGCTATTAAGAAGAGATGTCGTGTATATGCATAACTGCCACATAAGGCAGAGTATAATCTGTTCCATAAAAGTGACATCATGTACTACAGGAATTCAGAGAAGGGAGAGAAGATTCTCCCCCAAGAAACCCTTTTGTTGAAATACAAAACGATTTTAAATGACATAAGACATATGATAAGTACTTTAAAATAGTCTGTAATGTTTTTCAAATTCAGAGAAAAGCAAGCAAGACGTTTATCCAGGGTGATAAAATGGCTTCGTGGAGAAGACGGTTTTGGAACTGGGCTTGAAGAAAGAGTATACTTTCCACAAATATAGAATAGAGAAAGACATCATTAGGTAAAGGGGAAAGATACGATCCAACTCAGAGAGGAGAAAAACACAAAGCACATTTGAGAAAGAGCAAATCATTTGGCTGCAACACATGGCCCATGAAGAGCAGTAAGGACTTAAGATGACGAAGCTATAAACATCAAGCCCAACCACCAACCTAATGTTTGAGTCTCAGCCTGTTTACAATCTATCCCATTTTTGAACATCTGTGAATTTTAGAAATATGACAGTGTTTATAGTCTACTGGGGAAAACAGACAATTTAACAGACAGTGACAATAAATTGCAGTAAGTGCTGTGGTCATGGAAACGCAAGGTGATTTGCAAGCCAGAGCAGGAATAGGAAAGCTCCCCAGCCAGGACTCCCAGCTAGACCTGCAGGAAAGGTGAGAGTCAGCCAGGCAGAGGGGACCACGGTTGTTCACACCAGGTGACCAGCATAGTGCAAACCTGATGCCAGAGGGCAAGATTAATTCTGGGAACTGCAAGAGGTCACCCGAGCTGAAATTTAGAGGGAAAGGAGACTATCGCGGGATTAAAATGAAAAGGTTGAGGGCTGGCCTGGAAAATGCTCCATTAGCCCCATTAAAGAATTTGTATTTTTAAGGAATAAAGTTCTAGGCAACACGAGGGAGCCATTCAAGATTTCGGAGTGGAGTAGTGGCCTGATCACATAGACTCATTCGAGCTGCCCTAGGAGAAAGTTTTGGAGAAGGACAAGATCCGAGGAAGGTGGACCAGTAGGAACCTCGTGTGGCAATCAAGGTGGAGTCCTTGTGTCTGGTAGTAACAGCAGGAAAGGAAGGAGGTGGAAAGGTTCTAGAGAGAGAATGGGTTTGGGACTAAGGTATTTCTGAAGTATTTAGTGTAGGTGGAATCATGAGACCTTACAAAATCATCCAAGGAATAAGTGGGTCTAGTTAGCAGAAAATAAGATCTGGACATAGAACCCTGAGGAAGATCAACATTTGATCAAAAGATGGAAGGGTATACTGCCTAAACAATCAAGGAAGGAAGCTATAGGAGCAAGCAGTCTCAGAAGTTATGGGAAGAGAGTGCTTGGTGGAGAGTGGCCAATATTGTCAGGTGCCACTCAGAGAAGGAAAGCACCCGTTAGAGTTGGCAACGTGAAGGTTCTCCCAATCATGGCAAGAAGAGTGCTCGGGAGGCTGAGGGAGCTGAAACCAGACTGCAGTCGGAGAAAGAGTAAGTGGAAGGGTAATACACTTTCTTCCAAGGAATATGGTGATGAAAGAGAGAAGGGGAAAGGAGCTGTTCCCAGAGGAGAGACTAGGACCAACGAGGATATTTGTTTCCAAGACAGGAGAGACACATTTAAATGCAAGAGGAAAGAACCAGGATAGAGGTCAATGTTGAGAGTACAGTGCTGTGCTCAGCCGCTTCAGTCATGTCGGACTCTTTGCGACCCCATGGACTGTAGCCCACCAATCTCCTCTGTCCGTGGGTTTCTCCAGGCAAGAATACTGGAGTGGGTTGTCGTGCCCTCCTCCAGGGGATCTTACCAACCCAGGAATCAAACCCATATCTCCAGCATCTCCTGCATTGCAGGCAGGTTCTTTATTCACTGAGAGTACAGTAGCAAGCAAGGTATTCAAACGACAAAAAGAATTGGATCCAGGGCATAATTCATTTTCAGTAAGAGAAGGGATATATATTTTACTGTAACTGCATGAGAGGGCGAAAGGATGAGTGTGAATGCAGGTGGATGTCTAGGTTCAGTAGCAAGGTTTCAGTGAGAGCTCTTTCGGATTCCAGTTTTTTTATAAGATAGAGGAAGCAAATCATTGGTGAGGGTCAGGTGTCATCTGTTTTAGAAGAACAAGGAGCGGAGGGACCAGGACAGCAACACAGTCGGGCCAGCATTCAGCTTTGAGGGCCCATCTGAGGTTAGAGGCCCCCATATGGTCTGCTTAGTTGTGAGTTTTTTCCAGGCATTCTCAGCAGCTTCTGTTTAGCCACAGGGAGATAGAGTTGGATGTAACCACAGCTGTAGATTTTACCTAGGTTATGAATAAACGACAGCGATGACTCAGTGTAGTACTACAAAATGTTCATCTAAAAGGGGTGTCCCAGTGGTACAGGATGTATAGAAGGAAGCCACATTAATTAGGGTAAGTAGTGATACTTGGTGTAAAAAAACTCCCTCTTCCAACCCGAGAGGCTTAATCCAATAGACTATTTTTCACTCCTATAAAGTTCAAAGACAAGCGAAGGGTTGTCTTCCATGTGATGCTTTAGGAGGGGGTTCCTCCTATCCAGTGACTCTCATGCCCCAGGACTTTGGAGTCCCCCCTCCCCACCCCCAGGAGGGACTTGTTGCATCCGGCTGGCAGACCAAGTAGGGAGAGAATGTAGAGGATTCTGGGAGTTTTAATGCTCTGGCTCACAGCCCACTGGCTTACCGCAGGGTCACGTGGAAACAGTTTCACTAAGCGTCTGCCCTCACTGCCTTAGAGGCATAGAGGCAAGTAAGGAGGTTTCATAGGCTTGAGACTGAACAAGACAAAAAGTAGTCCAAATGAAAATGAAAGCACAATGATGTTTCTGAGAAAATTAATAGAATTGGTGATTAGATAGTTCAAGGACGATAAACAAGGTTCTGTGTAAAGCATGACATTAAAAGGAATTATGAAGTTAAAATCCAGGGTCAAAAACAAACAAACAAATAAAAAATCCAGGGTCAGTGAGACCTACCCAAACTATCCTAATTAAAGATGTGACCCCTTCCCCCAACATTTTCCATCTCCTCCTACATGGCCCAGTTTGTTTTCATTTTTTTATATATCCTTTTTTTTTAAATTTTTTATTTTGTATAGAGATAGACAAAGGCCTGGTGTGCTGCAGTCTATGGGGTTGCAGAGTCAGACATAAATGAGCTACTGAACAATAACAGCAACATAGGGATATAGCCTATTCACAATGTTGTGATGGTTTCAGAAGAATAGCAAATGGCTCAGCTGTACATACACATGCATCCATTCTCCCCCAAACCTCCCTCCCATCCAGGCTGCCACGTAACATTGAGCAGCATTCTGTGTGCTGTCCAGTCGGTCCTTGTTGGTCTTCCATTTTAAATACAGCAGTGTGTATGTCTCCATTTGTTTTCATATCACTTATAATTTATTATGCCCGTGTACTAACACTAGGTAATTTACTGATCTCGTATAGTCTTTCTCTTTCTGCTCTAATGTAAGCATGGATTTTTCAGTATTATTTTTCAGTTTCCTCAGTGCCTGAATCAATGTCTGGCATCAGGATGGTCATTCTTGAATGACCGAATGTCATGAGATTTAACAAGGCCCTTCACATTGAGGTTGGTGCTTCTCTTGTGGCTCAGCCCGTAAAGACTCCGCCTGCAATGCGGGAGACCAGGTTTCGATCCCTGGGTTGGGGAGATTCCCTGGAGAAGGGAAAGGCTACCCACTCCAGTATTCTGGCCTGGAGAATTCCATGGACTGTATAGTCCATGGGCTGGCAAAGAGTCGGACATGACTGAGCGACTTTCATAGTGAGGTTAAGTTGACATGGGACATACACAGATATAATATGACTTAGCTGCAGAAAGGGAAGAAAGACTCAAACATCCTGACAGATTCAGAGTTGGCTATCTGGAGGAAGAGTAGACTCAGGGAGAGCATATGTGGAGTAAAAGGACATATTTGGTTTTAGAAATATCATTTGAAATGAAGGTAAAATATCCAGGTGGAGCTTCAGCAATACACTGAAAACCTAGAGCCTGGGTTTAGCTAAAACATTCAGAATTGAAGTCGCAGGACAAAGATAAGTGCCTAAGGGTAAGAAGATGGAAAGTCATTCAATGGGCAACAAAATTTGGGGGGAACAGAGAAATAATCATTTTACTCCTCACGATCTTTCCCCTCTTCACATCCTATCTCCCAAGTGATAGCTAAAACACATGGAAAATGATGTTGTTGTGCTCAGTTGTGCCCACCAGGGTCCTCTGTCCATGAGATTTTCCAAGTAAGAATACTGGAGTGAGTTGCCATTTCCTACTCCAGGGGATCTTCCTGACCCAAGGACTGAACCCAAGTCTCTTACGTCTCCTGCAGTGGCAGGCAGATTCTTTGCCACTAGCGCCACCTGGAAAGCCCATGGATAATGATAATACTGGGGTTCCCTGCTAACTCAACTTGTAGAGAATTCACCAGCAATGCAGGAAACCCTAGTTCAATTCCTGGGTCCAGAAGGTCCCCTGGAGAAGGGATAGGCTACCCACTCTAGTATTCTCTTCCCTGGTGGCTCAGATGGTAAAGGATCCACCTGGAGTGCAGAAGACCTGGGTTGGATCCCTGGGTTGGGAAGATCCCCTGGAGAAAGGCATGGCAACCCACTCCAGTATTCTTGCCTGGAGCATCCTATGGACAGAGGAGCCCAGTGGGCTACAGTCCAGGGGTCTCAAAGAGTCAGATGGACAGAAGAGCCTGGCAGACTACAGCCCATGGGTCTCAAAGAGTCGGACATGATTGAGCGACTAAGCATGCAGTACAATGATAACGCTTGGCAAAAATCTGAGCCAAAGAAGGCAAATACTAGGTGACCCAAAGTGTCTACAATTCGAACTTTCAACTAATAACCATTACTTGATATTTAATTGCTATTCTAAATGTTTGCTTTTGAATTTAACCTAAATTAGATATTATGAAATTTCATAGAAAATAAGCAAAAATATTAATGCCATATTTACATGTTAAAATACTTAGAAATACTGAAGATAATAGCCAAGCTCCACACCAACTGACAATTAGGGATTTTTTAATAAAGAAATATCCAAGTTCCAGTGACGACTTCTCTTCATAGAACAGTTAAGCTGATACTGAGTTCATGCTTCCTCCTATCTCATCATCAAATGGGAACTTACCCAGTGACCCCAACATGATTGTGATAAAAATCAATTTTCCAATCCATATACAAGACAAAAAAGCATGTTCTTATATTTTTGATATGTTTTTTCCAATTTTTCTTCATAAAACATTGACTGGAATGACAGTAAACCACTGCACATAGCCCCGTATTTTTCTATCCCCATTAGAGCAATACGGAACATATTACACTTTTAAAAAATTCAAATAAGATCAGTTTAAAAGTAGTTTTGGAGGCTAATTGTTATACAAAACTTAAATATCCACAGACTTTCTAAAATTGATAGAATGTAAGAATCTGAACCTCTAGAGAGTTTTAGAATATTTCAAACATTTTAACAAGTATTAAAAAAAAACTGAACAGTTTTCTTGTAGATAACCAAAATATAAACAATGATTTCCCTGGTTTACTTTTTATAATACACTTCAATAAAGTGAGTGTGGATAATTCAGTACAATTATCTGAAGTGAATATTTAGAACCTAAGATAGAAGATAAGGTAAAATATAAAAGTTTCCCGTTTACAAAATTCTCATTTTCAGAAGTTCATTTACAAGTCACTTATTTTGAGTGCTTGGTGTATGACTCCATGGAGGGGAGGAAATATACATAATGGTTGTTTTTCCCTTTTTTTTTCAGGTTAACCTTTAAAAAATGTTTAACCATCAATTATTATTGAAATATTTTAATAAAATGTTTTAAAGGCATTTTTATGTTAAATAGGTTCTTTTTTATTTTTTAATTAATTATTTTTATTGGGGAATAGTTCCTTTACAATGTTGTATTTGTTTCTGCTGTACAGCGGTGTGAATCAGCTATACATACACATAATCCCCATTCTTGTACAAAGAGAAAATACTGTAATACAAAAGAGTATAACATTTTAAATAGTTTGAGAATACTGGTCTCCCAAGAAAATAGATTAGTGTCGTCATCAGGGACATGGAGTCTAAAGGTCAGGGTTCAGATCCACTGTTTGTCAGCTGTGTCACCCAAGGCAATTTACTCAATGTCTCTGTGTTTCATTTGTTCATCTGTAAAATAAAAATAATAATAGGACATCCTTCATAGTTTCCTGAAAGAATTTTAATGTCTTATATTAAATGGAAACACTTGAAACCTTTTCCTCATTCACAGTAGACTCAAAAGAGTCATAATATTATTATTCTGCCCATATTTTTGTGTAATGAAATGCACAAATTAATAAAAGATAGATGCTGCTAGAATGAAAATATGGTGAGAGCTAACACTTATCTTTCAAGCCAATTCTATGGAAGGCAAGAGATACCCAAATGAAAATACATGTACCACTGTGCTGCTTAGAAATTTTGTGCAATCTTATGAAACTCTGAAATAGAAAGCAAAGCAAGAAAAAAGAATATTTTTAAAAACATTCCAATTTTAGACAGATAAGCTTTATTCCAAAGAAAGCAGGCTTTTAAATATACATCAAATTATCTCACCATGTCTTCAGGGTCAAATTGTTCTTCTGATTATGTATTAGAATATGCTTTATCTTAAATATCTCTGAGCTTTAAGAACAAAAAGAAGCCTCAGTAACATTATAAAAAGACCATATCCAAAGACAAGTTAAAAATCAGGGAGATAAGCCTGTTTATAGAAGCTCTACCAAACTTACAGGCTTTTAACACTTTGAAATAATGTTCTTCTGGTTGCTAGTGGTTTAGTCACTAAGTCATGTCCAACTCTGGGGACCCCATGGACTGTAGCCCGGAGCCTCTGTCCATGGGATTCCCCAAGAAAGAATACTGGAGTGCGTTGCCATTTCCTTCTCTATGGCATCTTCCCCACCCAGGGATCGAACTCATGTCTCCTTCATTGCAGGCTGATTCTTTAACACTGAGCCACCAGGGAAGCTCACTAAAATTAAAGGCTTTTAACACTTAAAAAAAAAAAAGTCTTTCTATGTCTGTCAAAATAAAGGAAAAGAATGACCTCTAACATTAGGGAGACTTTCATCTTTTAAGATTTGATCTATTTAAAATATGTTCATTCTTCAATTTAAAATGGAAACAGAAAAAGAGATCAAGGCAGTTTCTGACACCAGAGACCTCTGATGTTAGTTGTTGTAGTTAAGTTGCTAACGTTGTTCAGTTGCTCAGTCATGTCTGAGTCTGCGATGCCAAGGACCCAGACTTCCCTGTCCTTCACTATATCCCTGAGTTTGCTCAAACTCATGTCCATTGAGTCTGTGATGCCATCCAACCATATCCTCTGTTGTCCCCTTCTCCTCCAGCCTTCAATCTTTCCCAGCATCAGGGTCTTTTCTAATGAGTCAACTCTTAACATAAGGTGGCCAAAGTATTGGAGCTTCAGCTTCAGCATCAGTCCTTCCAATGAATATTCAGTACCGATTTCCTTTAGGATTGACTGGTTTGATCTCCTTGCAGTACAAGGGACTCTTTAAGAGTCTTCTCCAACACCACAGTTCAGAAGCATCGGTTCTTCAGCGCTAAGTTGTAATCAGTGGCAAATGTAGGGGTACTCCGGAGAAGGCGGTGGCACCCCACTCCAGTACTCTTGCCTGGAAAATCCCATGGGTGGAGGAGCCTGGTAGGCTGCAGTCCATGGGTCGCTAGGAGTCGGACACGACTGAGCGACTTCACTTTCACTCTTCACTTTCATGCACTGGAGAAAGACATGGCAACCCACTCCAGTGTTCTGGGTGGGCTGCCGTCTATGGGGTTGCACAGAGTCGGACACGACTGACGTGACTTAGCAGCAGCAGCAGCAGAGGTACTCTGAGAGAGTCCCTTCTTTTCCTTTCTCCAGTCTCTTTTTAGGGAAGAGAAAACACTAACTTATGCTCCTTTATTATTAATATGGGGCTTCCCGGGTGGTGCTAGTGGTCAAGAACAGGACTGCCAATGCAGGAGACTTAAGAGAGGCAGGTACCATCACTGAGTCAGGAAGATCCCCTGAAGGAGGGCATAGCAACCCACTCCAGTGTTCTTGCCTGGAGACTCCCATGGACAGAGAAGCCTGGAGGGCTACGGCTCACAGGATCACAAAGAGCCCAAAAAGACTAAAGCGACTTAGCCGCAGCAGGATTAATATAGTGACTACCTGCTGTCTTCTATATGGCCAGATGGTGGCGCTGTGGTACCATTTGTCGAGATTTTACCTTCGTTGATTCAGTCTTGTATAGGCAATAGTATTTTGTGGAAAACCCTCAAGCCCTCTTTTAAAAACATTATTTTAAATGTACTATATTCTTCTCTTTATCGATAGGAAAGGTTGACGTTTAAATTCATTGGTTATTTTATTTTTTACTCTCTTTACAAGGAAGTTTCTAACACCTATATGTAAAGCTGACATAGTATACTTTCCAAAAGATTGACACTAGGTGGTCTTAGGGTATATTGTTTTTCCTTTTAGTTCCTGAAAATAAAAATGAAGAGAAATGAGTATATTTTGTCCACATTATTTTCAGATATCCATAATTTGTATTTAAAGCCTTACAACACCTCCTAACAATATACTGCCCAAATCTTCAGAAAAAGACAGGCTTTGCTCAGCAAAAGTGAACAATTTTAGTTCAATACTCTTTCTAACCTCTCAGCGTTTGGTGAGAAAACTTGTTCCTGCTGATGGTGATGTTATGTGCTGGACACATCCTTGCCTCTAAGTGTTCCTAACAGCTGACCCCGTGGATCGCATTAAACCATCCTCCTGTAAGTTTGGGTTTCATCTGACATCCCAAGGATGAAAAGGGAAAACTGAGTTGGCTGGTGCAGAATTGTGAGCTCAGCTTTCACTTTCTTCCGCATCGACACTGCTCTCAATATTCTTCTGCTTTTACCTTTGCCCCACCCCAGGACAAAAATCATGCTTGGCAACCCTACCTTACCCATTCCACACACACACCCCTCTGGATGCTGAATAAAGGGACCATCAGAACAGCAGAAATCAATGCAGCCATTTCTGCAGGTCCAAGTATATTGCAAGCGAAAAACAAAGCCCAAGAAGGAAGGCACAGCAGAAAAAAGCAATACACTCTTTTAGAGTTCATGTAACAAGGGCATGTAATCTTAGTGAACGGGCAAGGGGAGGAGAGGATTCACAGAGTTCCCTACCAGTGCCCCACTGGAGAAGCCACTTCTCCATCCACTCTGCCACACATCCTCTTCCAGGGAAGCCCTTCAAAGCACTGGACTTCTGGCTTCATAGATTTTTTCCCACCTCTTCTAGGTAAATTGTGAAGGAAGGTATATGTAATTTAGCTATAGTCTTCTATAATTACTGTTTTAACCTTTTTTCTCTATGGAAATTATATTATTTTCCAAATAAAATCTTATGCTGATTTCCAATGTACCAAAAAAAAAAATCAAAGCAGTATTTTAAACATATTTTGCAACTTAAAATTTGTGAAATTTACTTATTAAAAGGCAATAAATGAGGAAACTCATCAACTGTTTTAGACCAAAGTCTAAGCATTCAGCTTATTTTGATGAAAAGATGGACCACATGCAAAAGTAATATAAGAAAGTGTCTACACCACAGAATGTGAAGGAAGCTATTCCTAACCTGTTTTAATCATGCCTTATTTCCCTATGAGACCAAAAAAACTACAGTTGGAGTAACTGGATTCTATTTTAATAATAAAAATAAAGACATTAATCTGTAACACACTTTAAAAGCCATTGTTCTAAAACAATGCCCTGACATTTTTTTCGCCTGAATTCCATTTTGTTAAGCAACTTCCAATTTCTCCTATGTGTCGAGTTGGTCATAAATGAGACAGAATATTTTCCAACTTGGTTCTGTGGAAATTTCAACCACTATTGATGGTTGTCTATAACTTAACATGCCTTTTCTATTTCTACTATCCTAGTTCTAATCATCTTCTGAAATCATCACATTGAGGTGCCCTTAAAAACAAATGATTTGAGAGACCATCTTTCCAAATTCCATAATGTTACTGAGTACTTTTGTGAACAGGACATATAATTCACAAAATAATTTTCTGATGAACAATGAGATGGGGCTGAGCCTCCAAGCTTCAGAAACTTGAAGGATGCAGGGAAAAGGCAGGCAAATACGATGAACCCACCTCTGCTCAGCACACTCCTCACCCAGTATTCTCATCTTGGCTCTCCCCACAGAGCCTTTCAAATCAAAAGGGGGAAAGGAGTTGGGAAAAGGGGAAATACCAAGAATCCTGCCTTTTGTCAGGGACCAGTTCTGGGTTCTCATTCTACACTAATGTGGAATTCTCTTTCAAAGATAAAGGCTTTCTGATTTTTCCCATCTACAGAAAAATAATAAGTTACCTGATTGCAGATTTTCTTTAGAGAATGAGATGATAAACTACAACTTGTTTCCCTCATAAATGCCTCTCCAAACTATAAAATCAAACCGCTAACAGAAATTCTATCAGGGTGTCCCTAACCTCAAGCATGAACGTTAGGTTCCTTTTTACATGGCAGTGATACGTCTGCAGAGTTTTATTTCCAGGGAGACAGGGCAGGATTTGCTGCTATGCAGACTGAATAATGTTGGAAGCCAACATCATGTCACATTTTGTGTGCACTTTCCAAAGATTAATCCAAGCGTTACAAATGGGACACAGACTGCCATTGTCCCAGGGACACTTTAATAACCCACACCTACAATATTCAACCTGTTGTTTTCATAGGGACAACTTTGGGACACAAAAACCCACCAGAACGGCTTGGGGACAGGAGCCATGGAGAGGCAGAGACCCAGGCGCCACGCACCTCCACAATTCACCCTTCATGGCAAATGAGTCTGTTTGGCGTTTATTTATGCTTGAGGATGGGGGTCGTGCAGCTCACTTTCTTCAAAGCACCTCGACAAGCATGTCTTAAATGTGTTGCTCGCTAACTCAGTTTCTTCCTTGCCTTTTGCTTTTGGCAGGCTCTGCCAGCTTGTGGATAATTTTTGTTTTGTTTTGCATCGTGCACCTCAAATCAAGTAACATGGCACACTCCCTCAGCATTTAAATTGTGCTTGGCCCGTTTCTTCTTTTATTTTTTCTCCCCATCCCCCTCCTTTCCTTACAACTCCCAGCATCTGTTGTTCTACTAGGATATTCTTTGAGAATGGAAGTCAGTTCAGTCACCCTGTCCTGTCCGACTCATCACAACCCCATGGACTGCAGCACAACTTGGGAGAAAACTTCAGTAGGAAAAGATTGTGAGAGGTGGACAAGAAGAACTAATAATTTCCATGGTTCCTGATTCATCATCTTTAAGTACTCTCATAAAATATTCCACTATTATTACAATCTTATTTACTTTAGAAAAGATTCTAATGATCCAGTAGATCAGAATTCATTGAATTTAAAATATCGGTGACAAATTTTTCATGTAAGGCAGTTTTGATATGGAGAGAAATAGTTAAGACTATAATGAGCAGAATCATAAATAGTTATGATACATTTAATCCTACACATTTTGAACAGTATCATAAAAATAACTTTTTTCTTTTCATAATACAGTACTACCTTAGTATATGGTAGCGTGTCTGCAACAGATGAAAAACTTCAAAACCAAGAGAAATTTTTTAAGAAAAATGTTTTAGGGAAATTGTACTACGGCTAAATGATTTATATGTGTATATAATGCATATAACACTTTTCAAAAGGAAACCATATACAGTTTATTTAATTTCCACTTTAATTACAGGTTTCCATTATGTGAAAAATGACAAGACAGAAACAAAGCTGGCTACACAAGGATTTTTGCTAAAGGATTTCCTCCTGTAATTTAAACTTAAACTTGACACTTATTTAAATAAGTATCAATAAATCCTCAATAACATAACATTTCACATTTACCTTTAGTGCTTGATATAATTTTTTAATTAAAATTACTGCATTTCTTTAATATTTTTATTATCTTTCTAATAACCAGGTGAATAGGAACAGACTTCTTCTCGATCTCTGTAAATATTATTAACTTTGAAATATGAAAATAATATGATTCACATAGGAACAGGAGTATGGTGTCTTTCCCTGCAAGTCTCAAATATTAATAGCAGGAGTTCATGTGAAATCGTATATAGATTGTTTCACCTTTATAAGCTTAGTTTCAGTAACGTGAAAACGTCTGGCTGGGAAGAGCCTTAAAGGAGTGTGTTTGAGTTTGCTCGGGGTCTCCCAAGGCTGGAATAAAGCTGCGGACTGAGAGGCACTCGTTTTCGGAGCCAGGGTTCCCTCCCAAGTTCACTTGTTCGGAGAATCAGTTTTTCCTGCCCCGGTTCCTTTCTACTTGGCCACTCTTATGGGTTCCCTCTGACTTCTGGAGGCACGCGGTCCCTTTTAAGGGCTCACCTGATTAGGTCAGCCCTCACCAGGTCATCTGACGTTTGATTCAGTTCAGTTCAGTCCAGTCGCTCAGTCGTGTCCGACTCTTTGCGACCCCATGAATCGCAGCACGCCAGGCCTCCCTGTCCATCACCATCTCCAGGAGTTCACTCAGACTCACGTCCATCGAGTCCGTGATGCCATCCAGCCATCTCATCCTCGGTCGTCCCCTTCTCCTCCTGCCCCCAATCCCTCCCAGCATCAGAGTCTTTTCCAATGAGTCAACTCTTCTCATGAGGTGGCCAAGATTACCTCTACGTTAACTGACCAGGACTCACAGGAGAGACAGCCCATCCATCACAGTCACAGGTCCCGCCTACAAGCAGGAGGAGGAATACTCGGAGCTCACAGCCGCATGTGGGGACTGTGAAGGGCATCTTAGAATTCTGCTGGTCACACAGCTAAATACAGGTAGTGAAAGAGTTTTGAAGGACATAAAGTCAAGGATAGAGAAGGGAGGAACCTATTTAGATAGAGAGGTCAGAAAAGCTCTCCCTGGGCAGTAGCATTTGATCTGAGACTTGTAAGGCAACGAAGGAGCCTTCGAGGGCATCCACTTGAAAAAGGTATTGTGTCCCTTGTTGCCGTTGTTGTTTAGTCGCTAAGTCGTGACCTGCTCTTTGTGACCCCATGGACTGCAGCAGGCCAGGCTTCCCTGTCCTTCACTATCTCCTGAAGTTTGCTCAAACTCACATCCATTGAGTCAGTGATGCTATCCAACCATCTCATCCTCTGTTGTCCCCTTCTCCTGTCATCAATCTTTCCCAGCATCGGGGTCTTTCCTAACGAGTCAGTTCTTCACATCAGGGGACTGAAGTATCGGAGCTTCAGCTTTAGCACCAGTCCTTCCAATGAATATTCAGGGTGGATTTCCTTTAGGATTGACTGGTTGGATCTCGTTGCAATCCAAGAGACTCTCAAGAGTCTTCTCCAGCACCATAGTTCAAAAGCAATTCTTTGGCACTCAACTATCTTTATGGTCCAGCTCTCACATCCATATACGACTACTGAAAAACCATAGCTTTGATTATACAGACCTTTGTCAGCAAAGTTATGTCTCTGCTGTTTAATATGCTGCCTAGGTTTGTCCTGCTCTTCCAATGAGCAAGTGCCTTTTAATTTCATGGCTGCATTTACCATCCGCATTGATTTTGAAGCCCAAGAAAATGAAATCTGGCACTGTTTCCACTTTTTCCCCATCTGCTGCTGCTGCTCCTGCTAAGTCACTTCAGTCGTGTCCGACTCTGTGCAACCCCATAGACGGCAGCCCACCAGGCTCCCCCATCCCTGGGATTCTCCAGGCGAGAACACTGGAGTGGGTTGCCATTTCCCTCTCCAATGCATGAAAGTGAAAAGTGAAAGTGAAGTCGCTCAGTCGTGTCCGAGTCTTAGCCACCCCATGGACTGCAGCCCACCAGGCTCCTCCGTCCATGGGATTTCCCAGGCAAGAGTGCTGGAGTGGGGTGCCATTGCCTTCTCTGTTTTCCCCATCTATTTGCCATAAAGTGACAGGACCGGATGCCACGATCTTCAGTTTTTGAATGTTGGATTTTAAGCCAACTTTTTCACTTTCTTCTTCTTTTACCTTCTTCATCAAGAGGCTTTTTAGTTCCTCTTCACTTTCTGCCATTAAAGTGGTATCATCTGCATATCTGAGGTTACTGATACTTCTCCCAGCAATCTTGTGTCCTCTATGTGATGCGAATATGTGGAATCTAGAAAAATGATACAAGTGAACCCATTTGCAGGGCAGGAGGAGAGATGCAGATGTAAACGATGGACAAGTGGACATGGAGGGATGGAGGGAGAGAAGGGAGGGTAAGATGAACTGAGAAAGCAGCATTTACACATATACACTACCATGTGTAAAATCGAGTGGGTCCTGCTGTATAACACACGAAGCTCAGCTCAGCGCTGTGTGATGACCTAAATGGGTGGGATGGGGGTGTGTGTGGAAGGGAGGCTCAAAAGGGAGAGGATATATGTACACATACAGCTGGTTCACTTCCTTGTACAGCAAAAACTAATACCACTTTAGAAGTAATTATACCACAATTTTTTTAAAGGGTACGTGTTGCCATTCAAATTCAATGAGTTATTATTAAATTGTTATAATTCCACTTTTATGTCAAAGGACGTACTATTTTTTTTGAGATTTTTATAACAAAAAAAGTTTCCTACTTCCAGTGCACAGTTTGAAGCAAAACATCTCTTTCTAGAAGCTCTAATGTAAAGAGTTCATCCAAGTCAGAGAACCTGTGATACAACTGAGCTGTGAGCTGCCTTTCCTAGAAGCCCTGCAGAGAAATGTCTCAGTAGCTATAGGTGGGAAGATGCCAAGGTGATTTGCCCTTGGAAAGATGGAAAGAAAGCCCCCTACAAGCTAGTGATTATAACTTTACAATAGTGGTAATGCGTGAAAAACACTTACTCACTATTTCAAAAAGCACTGTGGTAAGATACTTTGGAAATACCAATCTATGTTCTACTTTCTGCAGTTTTCCCTTCCTCCTGACTCCAAGCTCAGAGCCAAGCCCTTGCAAACTGGAGAGCAGGTGCTTTTTCTGCTTTTGGTACAAACTTAAAGTTATCCTAAAGATAATGTTAAGAGGTCTGGAGAGGCAGAGAGGCCAGGGAGTTACTCTAAGAGCATTAAGAAGGAAAGGGGCCAAAAATTTCCCCAGAATACGAAAAGGGAGAAGAGATGGGTTGAGGTGAGGGAGCCATCAGTGAAAGAGGCTCTGAGCAGAGGCTCCATCATGTGGGACCACAGTCTTTCCAAATAACCCTACTTCTAAGGTAAGGACAGAAACAGCAGAGCCTTTGGACATGGCAGGGCGCCTGCCCTCAGCCTGAGACATCTTGTTAGAAAACCAGTGTGGGTCCATGGCTATAGGAGCCACCTAGACCCAGTGGCTGTGCTTACAGACCCAGGACCATGGTGCAGACTCAGCTGGAGAGCACAGGTAGGGAGGTGGGGGAGAGCCTCAGGACTGACTGGTTGGACCCCACATGCGTGCTGCTAAGTCGCTTCAGTCATGTCTGACTCTTCGGGACCCCATGGACTGCAGCCCGCCACTCCTCTGTCCATGGGATTCTCCAGGCAGGAGGGGGCTGCCATTTCCTTCTCCAGGGGATCTCCCTGACTCAGGAATGAAACCCGTGTCTCTTATGTCTCCTGCATTGGCATGTGGGTTCTTTACCACTAGCGCCACCTGGGAAGCCCCTGGACTCCCCAGGTCAAATTTAAATCATGTATGGACCATGTGCTATGCACATGATATGGAGTACTTAGGCATCAATTGTATCAGGAAACCACCAGCAAATTCTGTCCTCATTAAGCCACATTCAAGAAGCAGAATTGCTCTTACTGACAATGTAGAATAAGTTTTGTTAAAGTGGTTTGAAGTATTTCTGTACCTTAGAGAGTTCAGTCTTCCTCTGTCTCCTCAAATCTCACCTCCTGCACTCTAAATGGACTGGAGTGTAGAAGAGAGAGCTGGACCTGTTAGCTGTATCCTGGGTTTATTCCTGCAGCAGTCATTCACTGAACACTCTTTTATCATCCGAGCATCCTGGACTTATGAAGATTAACAACAACAGCTCCTGATTTTTACCTGAGAGAGGAAAAAAGAACAACAAAGAACAACAGGTTATAGGCAATGTCCTCAGTGGTTACTCACCAAGCTCAGAAGTCAGAAAACAGGAGTTTAGATCTCATTTCTTCCACTGCTTAGCTGTTGGATCTTGGCCAAACCAGTTGATGATCCTCAGACTCTGTTGTTTCACCCGTTAAATAGTTTATACAATCGTTAGGATCTACTGAGATTCCTGTCTCATAGTGTCGTTGTGTCTATGAGGTGATTAAAAGTTTATTATTCTAAATGAGTTGTTGCAATGCAATGTCTCAAGTATTGTGATATTGTATTTATGTGACTCTACATCAGTCCTTCCTCTTCATTAAGTCCTACTGCGGTACTATATCAGAGTGATGAAACTCAAGTAAAGTCCCAAGACTGCCTCCTTTCTAAAATAAGAGGTTTGGAATATTGATTGATGATCCTTAACATCTCTTTAAAAAGAAACGGTAGTGAGCCCAAAGGGAAACTGTACAGAACATCAGCCCATTGTTCTTTTATTTTTTTATTTTTATTTTTACTTTATTTTACTTTACAATACTGTATTGGTTTTGCCATACATTGACATGAACCCACCACAGGTGTACATGCGTTCCCAAATATGAACCCCCCTCCCACTTCCCTCCCCATAACATCTCTCTGGGTCATACCCGTGCACCAGCCCCAAGCATCCTGTATCCTGCATCAGATATAGACTGGCGATTCGTTTCTTACATGATAGTATACATGTTTCAATGCCATTCTCCCAAATCATCCCACCCTCTCCCTCTCCCTCAGAGTCCAAAAGTCCGCTCTACACATCTGTGTCTCTTTTGCTGTCTCACATACAGGGTCATCATTGCCCTCTTTCTAAATTCCATATATATGTGTTAGTATACTGTATCAGTGTTTTTCTTGCTGGCTTACTTCACTCTGTATAATTGGCTCCAGTTTCATCCACCTCATTAGAACTGATTCAAATGTATTCTTTTTAATGGGTGAGTAATACTCCATTGTGTATATGTACCACAGCTTTCTTATCCATTCATCTGCTGATGGACATCTAGGTTGTTTCCATGTCCTGGCTATTATAAACAGTGCTGCAATGAACACTGGGGTACATGTGTCTCTTTCTATTCTGGTTTCCTCAGTGTGTATGCCCAGCAGTGGGATTGCTGGGTCATAGGCAGTTCTATTTGCAATTTTTTAAGGAATCTCCACACTGTTCTCCATAGTGGCTGTACTAGTTTGCATTCCCACCAACAGTGTAGGAGGGTTCCCTTTTCTCCACACCCTCTCCAACATTTATTGCTTGCAGACTTTTGGATCACAGACATTCTGATTGGTGTGACATGGTACCTCATTGTGGTTTTGATTTGCATTTTTCTGATAATGAGTGATGTTGAGCATCTTTTCATGTTTGTTAGCCATCCGTATGTCTTCTTTGGAGAAATATCTATTTAGTTCTTTGGCCCGTTTTTTGATTGGGTCGTTTATTTTTCTGGAATTAAGCTGCATAAGTTGCTTGTTTATTTTTGAGATTAGTTGTTTGTCAGTTGCTTCATTTGCTATTATTTTCTCCCATTCAGAAGGCTGTCTTTTCACCTTGCTTATAGTTTCCTTTGTTGTGCAGAAGCTTTTAATTTTAATTAGATCCCATTTGTTTATTTTTGCTTTTATTTCCAGTATTCTTGGAGGTGGGTCATAGAGGATCCTGCTGTGATTTATGTCGGAGAGTGTTTTGCCTATGTTCTCCTCTAGGAGTTTTATAGTTTCTGATCTTACATTTAGATCGTTAATCCATTTTTAGTTTATTTTTGTGTGTGGTGTTAGAAACTGATCTAGTTTCATTCTTTTACAAGTGGTTGACCAGTTTTCCCAGCACCACTTGTTAAAGAGATTGTCTTTACTCCATTGTATATTCTTGCCTCCTTTGTCAGAGATAAGGTGTCCATATGTGTGTGGATTTATCTCTGGGCTTTCTATTTTGTTCCATTGATCTGTATTTCTGTCTTTGTGCCCCATTTTTCTTTTAGAAAAAATAGATAATATCCACATCGACTTGAGGTGGGGGATAGAATAGAAACAAAAGACTAGAAAATAGTCAATCAAGCCAAGTAACTACTTATTTTAAATAAATAAATATTTGGAAGCTAGCTAATAACTAAAAATTTTTAAAAATGACTCATTTCACAATTCTAGTAGTAAAATAGAGATGGTATGGTTATCTGGTAATCTTAATCAATAAAAGTAACTAATCAGTATGATTTGGGTAGGTGTGGTGTCTCCAGTATACCCTTTAACTCCTTATTGTAATTAAAAGTTTAATTTAAAATCCAATTGAATTCAGCCAACTAATTTCTAATCAGTTGCTATGTCTTGCTTTTGTTTCAAAAGAAAAATTCACAGGTGTCTGTTTTCCCGAGTGGTGTCTATAAACATGGCTGGAAAAATGCTCAGTGAGACACTAAGGAAATCTTATTTTAGTCATCCATCAAATAAACAGAAACATTGCTAAGGCTGGAACTTGTCAGTCCATCTGAAAAGGCTCAATTTCTCCTACATTTTGCATATTTTTTAAGATAAAAAGCACTTGTATTTCCTGGTTTGGGGTTAAGATACAGTACACATGAGTCAGATACCTGGCACGCCAGACTTCTATTTATAGGTCAAAGATACCACCTCTGCAGAAAAGCAGGAGAGGGAGAAAACAACTGCAACTATGGAAAAACAGGATTTCTAGCACCATTAAAACATATGATGTGACAACCGATGTGCTGTGCCGCAGCAGTGATCCTGCGTAAACTGGGGCCGCTGTGTGCTGCTCCTTCAAAACCTGTGGCTTCCCCTGACCTTTGTAAACTGGAGGAGGACATTATGTGGCCCTTCACATGCAGTCACTGCCGCAAAGCCGGAAAGTGCTGCAATGTCCATTATGCATCTGTGTATCTTATCAAAGTTAGGATCAAATACTTTGGAAGCATCCGGTTTCTAGCAATGCTATGCAACAATAAGTAAAGGTGCAGGATTAGTATACGTGCATCAGAAAGATAAAAGTCCTTCTTTTGCACTCTTCTATGTATTTTTGTATTGTATTTAAGATTTGGTTTTGGTTTAAATAAAACAGCCCCCTTAAACTGGTAGCGTTTAAACATGTTTCGTGAGTCTCCAGTATGTACTATTATCAAAAAAATTATATGTTATTTATAGATATTTATACAAATATTTACAAATTGTAACCCAGATACATGTGGAAAACACTCGAGAGATATTGTGGTTATAAAAGTTATTTTATAGTATTCCCAATTTGTTAAAATTTTCCTCCCATATTATTGTTAAAAGTTTACATTTTATTAATATATGAATAACTGAATCATTTCAGAAATCACTTGCTCTCAAAGCTGTGGATATAAAGACCAAAGTTAAAAGAAATTGTGGCAATTAGTTGGTTGATTTTTGCCATTTAAGCATAAAATGTGTTGGAAAATGCTGAATGAATTCAGTGATACCACTAATTATTTTCCTAGAAATCAATAGATAATGTCATTAGCACACACATAAACAGTGTTCAATACATTTATTAAACTGAATCTAATTTAGTTGAAAACAATCAACTGTTTGCTGGTCAGATTTTTCCTAAATCTATTATTCAGTTAGTAGCATTCTGTTTTTCAGTAGGCGAATCAATTCCTTTAAACAGAAGTAAACAATACACCTAATTAATGTAGATTGGTTTTCTAACTCAATAAACTACCAATTTTATAGATAAGTTTGCTTTTCTAACTGTTTTGGTTTTATAAATAAAAGGCTTCTTTTGGAGACTTGAGTAAATTTGAATTTAACTATTATTTGAAGGTCTTAAGTTGATAAGCTGTTGTATGTGTAAATTTAAATGCACTGTTTTTCCTTATTTTCTGTTTTTTTTTTTATTTTCAGTTCCAAGTTCTAATTCAGTGACATAGTCCTGAAAGATTTGCCACATAAAGTATAATATGTGAGTAAACAGAGATATTTTAAATAAAACATAACACATTTATTTAAATAGTTTTAATCTATGAAAATAGAAATACTGATATAGCATATAAAATAATTAACTTCTTCTATCTACACTTTCTGTTACTAATAGAGATGGTGCCTTCTAACCAGTTTTACAATACTTACAGCAGCATTTCTCTCAACTTCGTAAATAAATAGGAAGTTAAAGCACTGCACTTTCTCACATCATTTTATAATAGGACCATGTGCCATGGAAAAAATCACAGACACACTGATGCCATAACAGCAGTGAAACAAGATAATTTATAATCATAGGGGGAATTTGGTTAAATGAGCAAATGTGCAAATGCATATAGACACATTTCAAGTTAAATTACTCTCATGGGCTCAATCCAGGTTAAAAACCTCACCAAATGCCTACTTGGCATTTAAATTTCATTGTATGTGTTCCTTTAATACAATCGCCTGTGTAGGCTGTATTGGATGTTCGTGTTCTTCTGATGTATTCTGATGCTGTTTTGGAGAGAGAAAACCTAGCTTCTGGGCCCGCATCTTTCTATTATACAGTGACTGTTTCAGACCTCTGTGCTGATGTTTCCGATTCCTGGGAAGTTCTCTTTGCCACAGGGCGTGCCCTGAAACACATCAAAAGAACAAAGTTCTACAAAAGAAAAAAGAAACTCAAGTAGGCTTGAACATACAAAAGAGAGCAAGAAAGAGATGAGAAAGGGGCCAGGCAGAGTGTTGAATACAAAATGAGTTCAACCAGCCCCAGGAGCTCTTCATCACTTACATTTATCTTATTCCGGGAGAGGGGCGTCAAAACCAGCCCTGACATAAACCACCCACTGCCATTGACTTTGACTCTGTGTGTGTGTGTGTGTGTGTGTGTGTGTGTGTGCGCGCGCGCACGCTGTGTATTATACATAAAAAGGAACAGATTTCATGAAGTATCACTGTTACCCCACAAGAATTTTTTAAAAAACACTTAAAAACACAAATTACTACAGTCCTGAAGAAATAAATTTAGCATGGCTTTCACTTAACTAATCTATAATGTTTTTATCAAAACCCTCTAACTGTGCATTTTGCTTTAACATCTTTGCCGCAGTATTTATGCTGTACACCTTCTGTACTTGTTATCATAAAGCATGTGAGATTTTCCATTCCTACTTGGAATATTTTGTACATGTTTACTATTTCAGGGTCAAAACTCTTGGTTAAATCTCTGCAACAAGACAGATTCTATATGATAAAAAAACAATTAAAATGTAAATGATCTGAAAAAAGAAGGAAGTAAAAGAAACATTTTCTGAGCCTATGCTAATTCCATCTTTGAAATTAATGTCCCTAAATTCTGACTCTCAGTGTTCTTCAAAAGTATTTCCAATTAATAAATCATTCCGACAAATTTTACTATCCCTCTGGAATCGTGATCTTAAATGTTTGCACAAATTTTCTATGGATAGAAAGTGTAATGTCAGGTCTGACAACATTTAGTCCTGCAACGGAACGTCATTTAAATTTTGCTGGTTCGGAGGTAAGTAAATTAACAGTGAATGGGAAGAGATAAACTTTAAATAGAGAGAGAGAGTGAGAGAAAGTACTATCAAAAAGACTTATTAGCAAGATTTAGAAATATTACATCAAGGGCACATTTAGAACTTCAGCATGAGTTTTTTTTTTATCAAGAATGACTATTATAAACAGTAGGCTCAAGACTGTTTCTGATGCATAAGAAGTTATAATCTAACATGCTGATGTTAGTTTCCTAATACAAATCAATTGAATAGTAGTGTGTGTCTCTTAATATTATGATCTTTTATTTTGTGCTTACCTGAGACTTTCTAATTTCTCCTGTACTTGAGTGGATCTAAATGACTTGTATACTATCATTATAGTATAATAATTATTAGGTGTTGCTTTAGTTAATTGATATTCAATATAAAAGCTAAACTTTTTTTAAAAGATGTTTCAAAGGGTCATAAGCACATGTAGGTCTCAGGTTTTCTTAGTGGGCAATGCCAAGCATGGCTCCCACATGGCCTTACTTGAACAAAGAGTTTCAGTCAGCCAGCAGTCTGGAATGAAAAGGTAGAGTCCCCGAGCCCTGTTTACATGTAGCGGAGTGTGCAGCCAGAACTTCAGTGGTTTTTTCAGCTCATTCATGGATGCCTTCTCTGTTTCAGTTTTCTTCCATTTTCTTAAGAAAATAAAATCATTCAAAATTTCAAACAGCTTGGAGTTTGAGGCAATTGTGTGCTTCTCCAATACACCAGTAATATCAAAATAAAGTTATATGATTCCACTCTCCTGTCAACAATGAATTACCCAGAAAGACCGTCTTGAGATAGAGCTCGAGCAAGAGAGAGGAAAACAGAAGTTACAACGAAAAATCAAACAGGAGTTACAATTCTGAAAGTTGATAGTCTTGATCCAACTTTTTTTCTATCTTTAAAAATCAGCCTTATCTCAAATACACCACTGAAATTTACCATCTGATTTTATGTGATTGAATTTTGGTTTTGCATACCTTGTTTGTGGTTAGCATTTAAACGACAGCAAAGTGTAAATACAACAGTGGAATGGACACTTTCCTGAAGATTAAAAACCAAAACAACATAAAACTCTACACCAGGGATTGCGTGTGATATCTCCAAGGCAAACAGTCATTAGAGCTTCAGTGAGTTGGTCAAAGTGAAAAGGAAGAAAAGCACCGCACAGCCTCAGCGTGGCCCTCAGAATCCTGCAGTTCAAACAATTGACCTTTAACTGCAGGCTTTACAAGTTGAAGCTCAGGCTGGTCCCCCGTGCCATCCCTGGATGTGAAGGCCCTCTTAGCAGACAGTGACTTGCCTTCAGGTCACAAGTCCAGGCCAGTGTCTTAGGTGGGCCCTCTCTAGGCACCTCCTGGCTTCCTAAGGCCTTCTGTCCTCACAGGGGGACGGCCTTCTCCACAGGACTGACAAGGGTACAGTTCAAACAATGCATTAATAAACCATTTGAAAAGCCGACCATTTACTAAATCAAGGCGCAAGCTGCAGGAAATAGAATGTTGTCTTTTCCAATAATATATCTCACAATCATCTCAAAAGTCAAATATCTAAAACCCATCTCTTCTTCGAATGTTTCTGTGAAAAGAATAAACATCCATCCCTTCTCCAGAGATGACCAGGGCTGAGATCACAGGCTCAGAGGTGGGATGGACCTCGTCCAGTCCTTACTCTGCTACTTAACTAACAGTGTAACTTTGAACAAATTTCTGAACTTGTCTAACCTATTTTCTTATCAGGAAAACAGAGACGATAATAGTTCTTATCCCAAGATTGCTGTAGGGAACAAATGGGATTGAATCAGAGACTAAGCCAAAGGGCCTGGCATAACCTATAATAAATAAGCTTTAGCTATTATTATACTCTAAAAAATCATCTTTCACTCATGCTTCTTGATCTTTCTTATCAGTCAGTCAGAGATCCATCCACTCAACATTGTGCCTTTTTCTCTTCCATTCTTAGAGCCTTGGTCTCAGAACCTTTCTTCTTTGTAACTAGATTGCTTTAACAATAATTTCAGTTGATCCCCTGACCTAGTTTTACTTCAGTCCACCCTGTATATCACTAATAGTTTGATTTTGCACAAACAATGCTTTCTGTCCACCACTGTTAAAAATCTTTATTGATTCCTTCTTCCCCATTCCTCTGCCTGGTTTGCAATAGCCTACACATTCTAATACTACTCATTATTTCCTGATATACTATCTAGAGGGGTTTTTTATATTCTTTTAAAAAATTTTTTTAGTTGGAGTACAATTGCTTTGCAATATTGTGTTAGTTTCTGCCGTACTACATAGTGAAACAGTCTTTATGTATACATACAACCCCTCCCTATTTTCTGTTGTCTAATTTTTTCATTGATTTCCTCACATAGTCAAAAAATATTCACTAAGGGCCTACCATGGACCAGATGTCAGGGATGCAAGGATAACCGGTTTCCAAAGATATGCAAATAAATAAAATATTCTCCCTGTCATCAATTAGATTTATCACAGACAATAGATAATTAAGCAGCTTATTAAAATATACCAGGTAAGAACTCTGAAAGAGTATAGGAGTCATTTTTTTAAAAAACTTACACTGCTGTCTAACATTCTGTCTTTGAGCAGGAAGGCCTCAAGATACATTAAAATTAGATGACTACAATGTAACAAGTATTATCTGTCACATTATTTCCTGCTTCCAGGAGCCATAGGTCTTTCAAAGTTCGTGTATTTTTGCCCTTAAGTAAAATTGCTGTTGACCTGTAAAAATTCTAGCTATCGCCACAAAACCAGTCTCATGTCCTCCATGGTTTTTTCCTTCATAACTCCAACATTCATCTTTGTCCCTAGAACTACTATACCTATTCATCTGCATTACTTAACTTAGTGCTTGCTTCTGTGGATTTTTCTGCTGTTTGATATTGTTTTGTGTATCATAGACTGATCTCTCTAACCAGATTCTGAGCCTGTTAAGGGCAGAATTCATGTTTTAAGCAAGTTTATTTCCTGTTTTCCAAAGAAGCCAACTTGATTCTAAAACAATTGTAGTAACAGATAATTAGTAATTAATTAATTTTTAATGGGGAAAGTGTGGATTTAAAAATAATTATTTTTCACATTACTATCTAGTCCAGAATTCACTAAAATTTGTTCCACTTAGCAAATGGAACAATTGCTTTGTTCTACAAGTTCTGCAAAATGCTAATAAAAATTGCTCAAAACTTAGAAGTGTTGGTGATATACTGAATTAAACATCATTGAATAAGATTATTTACTACAAGACTTCCTAGAGTATGTAAAATGAGTCTACTTAAGTCTTCAAAAGAAGTAGAAATTATTCAGTGTACCCCAAATCTACTTAATGACAAAACCCATTTCTTGGAATTAGTGTTCACGGAGCTTACTTTGGGAAATATCTTCAGAAGTCTTTGGAGCCAATTTCTATTTTCAGCTTAGTCAAACCATGTGCATTGCTGAAATAACTGGTTATTTAACTCAATTAACTGGTAAGTGCTAACAATCCACTAATAATTTTTAGAAACATTTACTCTTCTCTAAATTCTATAACATTAGCAAAGATTTTGATAAACAAAAAATTGGGGCACAAATTCTAACAAGAACATACAGGAAAGATCACATTGATCCCTTGAAGCTGTCCAAAGTTAAGCTTCCTGGTTTGTGCCTTAATTCAAGGATCTTTCTGTTGATCTAAATTTATATGATTCTTCTATTCAAAGGCTGAATTATGAAGTCTACCCCCTTGGATTTTAAGAAAGAGGGAAGTTCTTTTCTTTAAAGCATCTATTTAAGTGGGTTGTTTAAAATGCATTTAACAACATCAAATTTGATTAGAGATTCCAACTTTAGTAAGATTTATATATTTATCATTAATTGCGCTTAGTCATGTCCTACTCTTTGCAACTCCATGGACTATAGCCCACCAGGTTCCTCTGTCCATGGGCTTTTTCAGGCAAGAATACTGGAGCAGGTTGCCATTTCCTACTCCAGGGCATCTTCCTGACTCAGGGATCAGACCCAGGTCTCTTGCATCTCCTGCATTGGCAGGAGGACTCTTTACCACTGTGCCACCTGGAAGTCCCCATACTAATCACTAATTATTAGTGTTTTAAAGCTTATGCTATAAAATTATAACTATAATTAAAAGTCAAGACCAGAGATTCAAGATTTAAGGAGATAGTTTCCCAGGGTATTGCGTGTGAAGGTCTACCAAGACCAACTTGGTAGAAATCTCTACTGACTCTCCTTTGAGGGTGATGCTGACTTTATTTTCTGGTGAAGATATCCAAGGCCTCATCTAGTTCACCCAATGTATCCTGGGTGAACCCCAGGCCCCTTCCTGAAACAGATTCTATGGAACCAGCAGGCAATATGCTCTGCTCTCTCTGGGTGCTTACGAGTCCTATGAGTTTTGCAATGCCTGTCATTAAGCTCCACTTTGCTTACAATGGACCTTTAAAGTGGAGCTAATGCAGTATTCCTAGAGGTAAGACCATGGAAAGCCAGACCTTATCCGAACTCTACCTTGATGTGCCCTTATGCTTTATTTCCCACAGGCTTCATCCCTGCAGAATGAAACTACAACATCTGAAAGAAGGAATGCTTGGCCATTACGACCATGTTTGAAGCTTGGCACCAGCACCTGGAGAAGCCAGGCATCCAGTCATGGCCTGCACCAGTCATCACAACTGGGAGGACCTCTAGATGACCCATAACCTCTAGCAGCACCAGGGCTGCTGACCTTTTACCAACTATTGTTTTCAGGACCCACTCGATCCTGAGTGCCCTAAACTGGTGAGCTGATGTGTTATATCCTAAGTTAAAAATTCCTTCTCAGTTCAAGGAAGTTGAACTCACCAGCTTGTGACATCCACAAATTTTTGCTGTAATCCACTCATAGAAGAGCAACAATGTGACTACTGCTTTTAGCCACAGGTTGTGGGGTCTTACCGGAGCCGACCCGTTCATCTTGGAGGGGTGCTTCTGTGCAGTGGACTTCTTGCCTATGTGTCCTTGTCAGGAGCACTCACACTGGGGTCCAAGTCTGGACCGCAGCAGCTTTGTCCTCCAGCTTCTACCAGTTCAAGGTTAAATGGTATAAACTGTGGGTCCTGGGACTTCTGATGGCCAAGTGTCAAGAAGACCAACATGGAGGACTGAGGAGAATGTGCCTTGGCAGAACTGAACCAGAAAAAAAAAAGAAGACAGAGGCCTCTCCCAGACTTTATCGAGCCACTGGTGATTGTGATTAAATATCTTTGGAGAATTTTATCACAGAGCTCTCTCCATATTACTAAAACAATAGTATCTTCGTATTTACCAAAATGAACCATCTTTCTCCATGACAACAGACATTGCCTTTACCCCCAACTGCCCATCAAAAACCTACATCTGCATGGATTTCTGACTAACGTAGAGCTACCAGTCTGAATCCACATCTGGTAAATTTGTCATTGTAGACAAAGATCATTTGGATCATGAGATGACACCTTGGAATAGCAGTGCCTGTGCATACTACCCACCATCAGAATAACTGAGTTTTTCCCCATACACAGCACCACATTCATCTATAATACCTCTTCTGGGCAAACCAATCTCTTACAAGTAAAGTATGGAAACATCTCATGAAGCATCTTAATTCCCTGTGAATTCAAACAGTTCTTATTGATGATATGTTATGTGCCCAGAACATTGACCTCTGAGTATTCAGTGGTGACTGTGTTACAGTGCTTGCCCCTCAGAACTTTACATTCTAACGGGGAAGTCAGGCAGTTAAACAGCATGGTGAGTGCTAGACCAGTATGATGGTGACCACGAGAACTCCCTCATCTCTCATCTTGGACCACCCAGGAAGCTCCTAGTCGCCCAGGTTGCCTCAGATGATCTCCTGATATGCCAAAGCAACCCAAAAAATTCAAGCCAACGAGCAGCAGTCCCCGGGGGAACCCCTGCAAGGGGTGATCATATGGATTTTGGTTACTAACGTATTGTTTCTAAGCCACCTGACTTTCCAGTAAGTTAGGTACTCTCTTACTAAGCGCCTTCCCCATTCTGTCATCAAACTGGTAGCCCTCAGGTTGTAGCTGCTCATAGTTGGAATCAAGCTATGAAGTTGGAAGACATGGCTTGGAGTCTGGGTCCTGGCACTTACCATGACTATGGGCAAATCACTTAAACTCTCTAGTCTTTGGTGTCTTTCTTTGCAAAGTAAAATTGGAAACATGTACTATACCTACCTCACAGGGTTGTTGTGAGAATCAAGTGAAAATGTATGTGAAAATGTATGTAACTTTGTTATTTTTAATCACCCTCATTTTCCGTGGGTTCTTCCTCCTCCCTACCAAATACAATATTATAATTTACCAGAAAAAGGTTTCTTACCACCTTCATGCAAGTGAATGGTACAAAGATGATGAAGTGTGTCCCCTCCTGGATATTTGGCTTCAGTCTAAGGAATTTGATGCCTCACATAATGACGAGGATATAATTCAGAGGAGCAAAGCCAGGGCCCTATTGCCATATAGCCATCCCATCATTAACACACCACTGGACTTAGACACCAGTCAGCCCTCTTGATGGAAGGCTTTCCCCAAGGCCGTAGTAGAGAAGTCTCTCTTGACCCCAGAGAACTAAACAGATAGCCATGATTCAGGGAGTCCCCTGGGCTTTGGCTACTAAAGAAATCACCAGCCAGGCCAGTGGAGAGCTTATCTCCTAAGACAGAATGAGACAACTTTGTTACAAGGAGACACTGACCCACTTAAACAAAACACAAGCGACCCCTGACTACTCAACCTAGTATAGTTGAGCTGGCAAGGGAAAATTCTAGACGTTCATTTATAGAAAAGATTTGGTGACACATCCCTTCTTTAAGCACACTTTATCCCTAAGGCCAACTGGCTTACAAGTCTCATATATCCCCCTTATACACATGTACACACACACACACACACACACACACACACCAATGAGGAATCTCACCCCTGTTTCTTATCCTACCCACATGGCCAAGCCCTAGCCTGGCCTTCTGTTTCTGGTGATTCAAAATGGATTTTGGATTGACTAATCGAATCAGAGTCTAATCTCAGTGAAGCAGTCTATCCCAGTTTGAAACACTGACTCTATTTTGGTCCTGAGTAGAAGTCTAAATAAAGTATCTCTGGAGCCATTGATACCCAGCCATGCTCTAAGGGAAAAAAATTGATTTCATCTTTCTACATAAAATATACTTCTCCTAAGCTAAGAACATATTAGCATGTACCTCCAGGGACAGCATAAAGTTTCTATAAAAGATCTCTTGAGTGAAGGGAATGATGATTATATACCAAAAGATGAGACAGGATTAGCATCCTAGAATCTCTGAAGTAAGATCTTAAGTCTGAAATAGGAAATTTCAACTATAACTCATTCCTCAGGTTCTCAAGAAAAGGAAAGAGGAATTTTAGGAAAAACATTGATTGTGTCAATTTCCACAATATTTTTAAATGTGATGAAAAATAATTCACAGTCTTCTCCTAGCTATATGTCAGAATAGCTGAATCTAATATGCCAATTCAGTGAACTGAGAAATTCACAAATCCTTTCTTTAGGCGGTAACATTAAAATTTCATTTTAAGACTTAAAAAAAATCAAAGATAATTAAAACAGTGTTTTATAGTTTGCAGTCACCACTTGCTATGGGAAGAGAGCCAGGGAGACTCAGAGTCCCAGCCACCCAAGGTCAGAGGCACTGAGCCAGAGGACCCAGAGGAGAGCAGGCCCATGCCAGGAAGAAAAGCTGTTGCTGAAATGACAGACCAAGCATATGAAACAAGATGATCTTCAGGTCATGGTAACTGAGAAAGAAGAATAGACTGATCCAAATTGAGAAGCAGATTAAGATGTTGGAATTGGTATCAGGACAAATACGACTGGGCAGGAAATGGAGTCACCTACAGCCGCGCCATGCTTATCTTACAGTAGCCTTTTTTATGAGTTGCAATATTACATCTTAGTTTTGTTTTGTTGGTTTTTTTCAGAAGTAAAATCCTGAGTATCACTGATCTCTCTTATCATAACCAACCCAAAATAGAAAACCCTTCCTCACCCACAGACATACTTTTTATGATCTTGGTTGACATAATTTGCTTTCTCAGAGAGTTTTAGTTTTTTCATAAATCTTTGATAAATTATTTTATCAATAAAAATTTCTCATTAAATAATTTCCCTGGTTGAATTCTAATTCCTTCTTTGGTGATTAAAATTGGTAATAAAAATGAATGACTTTAATAGTTTGTCTGTCCTTGCCTGTCCAAGGCTATGTGAGAGGGAAAGGATATCCCCTCATAGGTTACATGTTAGTGAGCTGGAAACAGTTAAAGCCAAACACCAGGCGAGGACAGCCAAGGGGATGTTTACTCGTGACACACAAGGAGCATCGCAGTTTAACCTTCATCTGCAAACTGTGTCTCTGTCAGAGGCACTCAGTTCTCTCACTGCCCCGCATCAGGATGCAGACACACTGCCGAGTGAGGTACAATGCACAGGGCAGAAAAGAAAAGTGTAGGCAGCGTTTTGCAGAAAGAGGAATCTGAATGCAGAGATCGGCCACTCCCCACTGCTGGCAGGAATGCCAGGCTTTTCAGAAAATCACATTAGAAGTTCCAGCAGTAGATGGAACCCGGCCAGTACACACAATGGTGGGGAGCTGGGGGAAGCTTTGTAATTAAAGACTGAACTCTGAATACTTGCAAGCGGACTAAGAACCCTCCGCTGTTGTCAACAAGGGCTGATTTTTTTTAACTGGACCTAGTAAGACACGAATATGTGTGGGAAATAAAGGAAGTCAGTGGATTGCAGCCGTCAGGTTAACAGTGAAGAAGATAGTCTGAATGGTACTTAGAGAGATCACAAGCTCCCTAGCATGAGAGCCTGGAAGTGACTACAGAGGAGCATCACTGGGTGTCCTTTCCAAGATGATATATAGGTAATTACACTGAAATTGACTGCCTAGGCAATTGCAGTTGGCTCTTGTCTTTTGTGTCAGTTCAGTTCTTCTCTATGGAATCTTTTCATGGTCTTTATAAAGTCCTGAATTTATAAAGAACTCTTCAAAGCTAACAGTTACCTGTTAGTATCTGAACCAGATGCTGATGATTACTATCAATATTCTAGAATGACCAAACCAAATAAGCAAGTAGATCTTTACTTAAACAAAATATATTTCAAACAAAATATATACAAATTACACCAGGAAGATGTAGTACCATCTTTGTCACAGCAGTCCCTAATGGAATTATAATCTCAAATTTCCCATCTTCACCACAACAAAGCTAAATTTCTGTAAGCTGAAAATCCGCATAGAGAATGCTATTTTTTTTTTTACTAGATCAAAATTTGGCTGCAACTAAACAATATTTTGAAGGAACTAGTAAAGTTAAACTCCTTGAAGACATTCTTTCCTTCGGTGTATGTACACTGAAAGCCATCCATCTTCTAGATACTATGATAAGTGATAGACATCACATAGCGAAAGCATGGAGTTCACACTCCAGGATGAGAAAAAGATATCAAACCAATAATCTTACCAACGATTAATTCCCTGAAGAAAAGGATAAAATGAGCACGTATAACAAAGAAACCTGACCTAGTTGAGAAGGTTTACAGGAAGAAGTAAAAAGCTTTTGCTAAAGTAAGAACAATGAGAAGAAGTTTGGGGGATAGAGGTGGGGAAGATAGAACACATCAGGCAGAGAGACCAACTAGCATCCTTCACTGCTTCATAGAAAGCAAAGTTCATCTGAGAACTAAAAGCCAATGTGACTGGTGTAATGAAGACAGGTCCAAGGAACTGCAGCTCTGAAAACAAAGGTAAGGAAGGTGGAAGGAGAGTCCTAGAGGTGGATACAAACCACCTATGCAGAGTCTTAAATGCCACACTAAGGAACTTGACCTTCAACCTAAGAGAATCCAGAAGCCGCTGCAGGTTTTAGCAAGAGTCAAGTAATACATTTGTGTGCCTTGCTGTTGCTTTGTTGCACACATAGAGAGTGCTCAGTATATACTCATTGAATAAATTCCAGAAAGTTGTCTTCCCCACAAAGTATCCCAGAGAACTGTTACTATGTTTTCCTAAATTAAACTGCTTATCAGAATCGTGACTCAGAAACTTCCCTGTAAAGAGGCTTTCTGAAATTTATACTCAAATGGTCCCAAGAGTGTCATTATTACCACCTTATGTGCAAAATGCATCCAGGGATACTGTCTTTAAAACAGATACAAAAATTGTCTCAATAACAGTCATACTGATGAAAATATTTTGGAAGAATCCATGAAAGTAAATGAAATGTTCATTACTGTTTACTTCTCTATTGGGGGGGAAGCTCAATTTAGAATGAAAAGAGGTGATACAAGAGCCTTAGAAACATCGAGATGCCCTGACTTCCCTGCACACCAATAGCATAGTAGGTTGCCGTGTCTCCTCCTTCAACCCTGCCTTTACAGATACCTGGTGCCTCTAACAACTTCACATCTGGGAACTAGGGCAGGAATCAATCTTCTCCTTGGCTTTCCCTGCAGCCTAAGTTATAGGCTTCCTCAGTTCTGCTAAATCAATGATCACTTGTCCATCTATTTTCATTTTGTAAAATCAGTTGACATCTTTCATTTGTTATTGTCTCCTGGCCATTTTCTTTGTCCCGTGGGTTTATATATTTTGTGTCCTTTTTCTGTTATATTAATGATGTTTGAGGGAGGTATCTGTGTGTTCAATCTGAAACAGTTAACTGGAACTTTTTTATTGTTCTAATTTGCATTTCCTGGTTGAATATGCTTTTCATCTTTACGGATCATTTTTACTACTCCTTCATGAACTACCTGCTCTTATCTTTTGGCTGTTTTTCTATCAGGAACTAGACATTTTCTTATCAAGTTTAGTAATTCTTTTTTATATTATGTCTATTAACTCACTGTGTGTAAAACTTGTTGCAAATACTTTTTCCAATTTATCATTTATTTTAACTTCTATGATTTTTTGTATGTGAAAAATGTTCCTTCAGTTTTTATGTACTATTGTTTGTGGAACTCTTTTATTATTAAAATTACTGTTGATTTAACATTTTAAATTATTTCATTAATTATTTCATCTTCCAGTGATTTGATGCATAGAATGCTTACTTAGCCTGATGTCAGTAAAACACTTACTTACATCACTTTCTAGATATGTTTATAATTTCCAATTTTTATATTTAACTTTTAATTCATCTGCAATTTATCCTGTCACATAGGACAAGGGGAGATTTAAGGAATTAATTGAGAAATAGAGCACATATACATAAAACATACACATAGATTATGAATAACTTAACAAATCATTTAAAAACAAACACTCATCCTACCACAATGTGAATTCTTGTCTAAAGATCTAACTTAGCGGAGAATCAAAACTAAAATAATTCATACTGGAAATGGTCTAGGAAGCATAACCTCAGATGGGTTTCTGGAAGTGGATCACTCCATGGCCAGATAGCAGCCAAGGGTGTATTGTTAGCAATGGGTGGGTTGCGGTGCCCCCTGGCATGCTGTAGGGTCACTATTGCTAACAGTCTCATCTGTGATGAACTGGAGCCAGATGCAGGAAGAAGAGGAGACACTGAGCTTGTGCAATATCTCTGCCATGTGAGAGAGATGGTAACAGTGATTGCGGTAAAAGACTGCAGATATGTCAGTGAAGTACCACAGGTACACCACTGAAAGAAAATGGTGGGCTCAAGTCGGTCAGTCATCACCCCAGGACAAATGCAAAATCCAGAAGACTCTGATAGCCACACATAATGCCAGTACAGGCTGAGAATTAGACCCTATTATAAGAGTAGCCAAATTGCAGAGTATTGTTACTACACAGCCCTGGCAAGTTGGCTATGCTAAACTTGAGACCCCGAGAGAGAAGTAAGAAACTGAGGATGCAAAGCAGATATATGGAACCCTTTATGTTCTACTGAACCATCTAGGTCTCCTCAAGTGATCCACTTTATTTTACTCAAGAATAGTCAACTCCCCTTGCCTGAGGACCATTCAGAGACCTCACATGAGTAAGATGACTCACCAGATAATACTTGCCTTCATCAAAATTGGCTCCACCTTCCTTATAGTTTGTAGGTATAAAGCTAGGGTCAAGTCTCAGCATGGCCCACTTGGGGAAGTACTGTTCTTATTTTGGAAGCAAAGGAACTATACCAGAAGTTCTGCAATACTGAGGGGAATTCCCATAACTCAGGATTTTACATCCTAGAGGTCCAAATATTATGCTGATATGGATTTCTTAAACTTGGAAGAAACATTGACCTACAGTAAATAAGGTGGAAATGCCAGAACAGCTTCATCACAGTTTTAGGAAAGGGGGGAAAGTCTTATAAAAGAGGGATACACTTGAATGGATTTAATGCTTAAGACCAGAGAATTCATTGGCTACTATGTTTCTCAGGAAAGCCAAAGAAGAAACTCTCTTCACTAAATCAAAAATGAATGTGTTGACAACACAGTTCACAGGGAGATAAGTAAGACTACAATATTTATTGAGACTGTGAAATCTGGTTTAAGGCGTGTCTTTCCATGCTGGGACAAGGGTGGAGGTTGACTAGGGTTAATGAAGGGTCATGATGTAATAATTTAGAGTGAATAAAGAAAAATGAGAGTTTCGAGGTGAGGAGCTCAGTCTTAGGGTGCACACTGTCAGTTGATGCTTCCTATTGAAGCTATGAGGCTATGAAGCTGGTGGGTCCTGCAGGAAGCTCCTGGAATAAGCAATAAAGTCAATTTGTTTGTTTTAAACAAAAAGGAAGTGCTAATGTGGGGACAGTATCATTGTTAAGAAAATGCAGTGAATCTGTCTTTTTCTAGCTGGGATAAACACTCAGGAAATCTGCCATGGAATAAGCTCATCGGGGTTGACAAAATGAGAGGGTTCCAGAAGAGCAGAGGCCAGATGGTGCCATTTAACCATCAGTGTCAAGGTGGGTGTAATTCCTACACCAGGAAGTTAAGCCAGAATGAAAATCGGGGACCCTGACCCCCAGGGATCTGTGGTAATAGCTGACAGACCACAATGTTTCCAGGGACACAATAGATGCATAGTGCGCTTGGATGAACAGTGGTCCCTCCCAAGGTGTCCACATCCTAATTTCCAGGAACCTGTGAATATATTATCTCACATGGCAAAAGGGACTTGCAAGGTGATTGAACTAAGAATCTCAGGATGGGGAGATTATGCTGGAGTATCTGGGTGTGCCCAGATTAATAACAATGTTCTTTGAGGTGAAGGAGGCAGGAGTCAGACTCAAATAAGGGGATGTGGCAACAGGAGCAGAGGTCAGAGAGGAAGAGGTTTAAAGATGCTATAATGCCAGCTCTGAAGGCCAAGTGAAAGGCTCTGAAAGTGCACTCCCTCCAACATCCTGAATCAGAAAAATGCCACACATGGGATGGAATCATGGAGTTTGAGTATCACTCTCAGAGGTGTGCACCACCAGCTGGAAGAGCAGCAGTCTCCACCATGTCCCTTTTTCATCGGTCACTCTGACACCTACAAAAATCAGATGAATCACAGTAGATGATAATAGACTACTGTGAACCTAACTGAGGGGGAGCCCCATCTCAGCCGCCTGGCAACTGTTGCACTTATCATGCAGCTACTGATCGGGAGGGTTTAGCAGGAAGGGTGATAAGCAGCAGTTCACACTCACCTGGAATGAATAATAGTACATTTGTGTTTTTTTTTTTTTTACCTAAGTAAGTGGCTTTATTTTTTTAAATACAAATTTATTTATTATAATTGGAGGCCAATTACGTTACAATATTGTATTGGTTTTGCCATACATCAACATGAATCTGCCACGGGTATACATGTGTTCCCCCTCCTGAACCCCACTCCCACCTCCCTCCCCGTACCATCCCTCTGGGTCATCCCAGTGCACCAGCCCCAAGCATCCTGTATCATGCATCGAACCTGGACTGGCAATTCGTTTCTTATATTATATTATACATGTTTCAATGCCATTCTCCCAAATCATCCCACCCTCGCCCTCTCCCACAGAGTCCAAACGACTGTTTGTTCTATACATCTGTGTCTCTTTTGCTGTCTCGCATACAAGGTTATCATTACCATCTTTCTAAATTCCATATATATGTGATAGTATAATGTATTGGTGTTTTTCTTTCTGGCTTACTTCACTCTGTATAATAGGTTCCAGTTTCATCCACCTCATTAGAACTGATTCACATGTATTCTTTTTAATGACTGAGTAATACTCCATTGTGTATATGTATCACAGCTTTCTTATCCATTCATCTGCTGATGGACATCTAGGTTGCCTCCATGTCCTGGCTATTATAAACAGTGCTGAGATGAACATTGGGGTACACGTGTCTCTTTCAATTCTGGTTTCCTCTGTGTGTATGCCCCGTAGTGGGATTGCTGGGTCATAGGCAGTTCTATTTCCAGTTTTTTAAGGAATCTCCACACTGTAGGGTCATGTTAACATTCTCATGATAAAAGGACTTGGTTTACCTGGAACTTCTGCAGAAACTCATGGTGGTCTGTTCTACTGATGACATCACTTTAACTGGACCTGGGGAGCAGGAAGTAGCTTTATAGAAATACCCTTGTGAGGTACATTACAAAGATCCAAGATCCTGCCAGAGTGGTGAAGTTTTAGAATTTCAGAACTATGCGACCTACTATTAATAAGACACGCCCAAAGGAACAGGCATAATGCCTGGCAGTCCTTTTTTGATTTTTGATTCTCCAATTGAGCACACATCATACAGCTCTGACTTATTTATCAGTTGACAACTGACTCAGAAGCAAGTAGTTCTGAGCAGAGCTTACAGCAGATCTAAGTTGTGGAACAAACCTTGTCCATGACATCATGTGATCCAGCAGATCCTATGGTGCTGGAGCTATTTGTGGAACATAAGTTTGCATGTAGGGTCTTTTGTAAGCCCCAATAGAAGAGTCACAGACAGACTTCTAAGGGCTTGGAACAAGATTATGCCATCTGAAGCACAGAACTGGCCACCATTCCAAACAGATCTTGGATGATACTGGCCTCTAGCAGAGACTAAACTCTTAATGAAGGAATATTAAGTGCTGTGCAACTGAGGCTGTTCACTTTGATCTGGATATCTCATTAATTACAAGTTCAACAGGGGGAGAGGGGAGGGGAAAATATCCATCCATCATATCATGGAAATAGCAATTCTGGATCAGACCCAGTAAGTTCAAGAGAGCATAAGTAAGTTACATGAACAGGTGTCCCAGACTCTTTTATTACTCCATTTCATCAATGTCTCACCTCTAATGAGGTAACAGAAAAGGAACAGCTAACAAAGAAGGAAGAACTGAGCCCTGGTTCGTGGATAGGGTGATTCATTATGTCTGCAAGCCAAAAATAGGCTGCTGTTGCAATAAGACAGTGTTGAGAGGAAGTCCTGTGCATTTCACTTTCAGTGAAGAAAAAAAATGGCTTAAGATGTGTGCATCCTCAGTTGAGTCCAGTTCTTTGCAACACCATTGACTGTAGTCCTCCAGGCTCCTCTGCCCTTGGGATTTCTCAGGCAAGAATATTGAAGTGGGTTGCCATTTCCTTCTTCAGGGGATCTTCCCAACCCAGGGATCCAACACGCATCTCCCACGTGGCAGGAGGATTCTTCTCCACCAAGCCACCTGAGAAGCCCTCTTAAAAGATACTGAAGCTTGCATTTTTCTCCCTTGAATCATTTCCTCTGAATAAGCAAGGTGTTCATATGCCATAGGACACTCAAACAGCCATATGAGAAGATCCACATGGCAAGAAACTTGGGCCTACTGCCAACAGCCAGAACTAACTCTGCAGCCTTGTGAAGGGACCATCTAGCAAGTGGCCCTTCCAGTCCCAGTCAAGCCTTCAGATACTAAAACTTGAGCTGACATTTTCAGTAAAACCTCTTGAGAAATCTTGAGCCAGAACCACCCAACTCAGCAGTTCCAGAATCTCTTACCCACAGAAACTGTGATGTAGTAAGTGTTTGTTGTTTAAACCACTAAGGTGAGGTTGGGGGTGGATATGGAGCGATAGATAACTGATACAGATACTATAAAATTGTGAAGGAGTTTACAGTTCCTGGTGGTCAATGAAACTTAAGCAAACCTAGGAACTGTAACAAATGTAACTGCGAACAGCTCTAACAAGACTTTAGTGTAATAGTAGACCCTAAGTCACCTTGCTTTCATCTCCTTGCTGAAAGATGAATGGCAATTCCAGAGGTGAGAAGAGAAGAATTCTTAGAGAGGAAGCATTTAGGCTAGGCTTTGAAACTTAGCTTGCCTTCTAGAAAGTAGGACTAGATAATAGGTGTCTGGATTAGCATGTTTGTGGTGACAGGAATTACAAGTTCTGAGAACTATAAACTAGCTGAATAGAGTACAGGAAATCTTCTAGAAAAATAATTCGCAAAGTGGGACAAAACTTGGGGTGCTTATTTTAAATACAAGTCCTCGGTTCCTTTCAAAACGTTGATTTGGTAGATTTAGTACGGGTCCAGGAATCTACCTTATTAATGAATATCCCAAGTGATTTTTATGTACATAGAGGACCCTTGAAATAAACACAAGAAGCTGTGCAAAAGGAATAATGAAATCTCAGTCTAGAAACATAGGTTAGGACCAGATAACTGAGAATTAAAAGCTGGACTCTATGATTGATATATTATAGACAGTGAGATGTCACTGAACTAATAGAACTTTATTATGAAAATTTTCATGTTCAAGTAATGGTCTACTGAATTATTATATCACCCATATTAGTGATTATCAAGATTTTTGTACATGTGCTTCATTATTCCTTTTTTATACTGTTGATCTTGTTCATAAAGTACTTAAAAGCAAATCATAGGCATGTTATTTTACATATATATATATATATATATATATGTAAGTGTGACTCTGAAGGTATGGACAGCTTTTTAGATACCACATTGCCTTTATACATTGCCTTTATCATACATAGAAAAAACTAACAATAACTCACTGGTATCACATAATACTGCATTTATATTCATATTTCATCAAGTGTCTTTAAAGTGATCCTTTTACTATTGAATCTGAATCCACACAAGGTCCACACATTGCTTTTGGTGCTATATCTTGAGACTGTCCTAATCAAGAACAGTCCTCACCCCTCTCCTTCTTTCTTCATGTCACAGACTTGGGGAAACTGAACATTTCTTCTATAGAATGTCACACTAAGTGGGTTTGTTGTCTCTTTGCATTTTTTGTGGTGTCCTTTAAACTTAATATGGTGTGCTATGCTGTGCTAAGTCACTTCAATTATGTCTAACTCTTTCCGACCCTATGGACTGTAGCCCCCAGACTCCTCTTATCCATGGGATTCTCCAGGCAAGAACACTGGAGTGAGTTGACAGGCCCTTCTCCAGGGGATCTTCCTGACCCAGGGATTGAACCAGTGTATCCTGTGGATCCTGCATTGCAAGTGGACTCTTTACCACTGAGCCACCGTGGAAGCCCAATATGATATCCCCCATATTATAAACTCAGATTCACTTCCATTTTTTTTTTAAGGATACTTCATAGAAGTCTGAGCACTTCATCAGTTCAGTTTAGTTAGTCGCTCAGTCATGTCCAACTGTTTGTGACCCCATGGACTGTAGCACACCAGGCCTCCCTGTCCATCACCAACTCCCAGAGCCTGCTAAAACTCATGTCCATTGAGTCGATGATGTCATCCAACCATCTCATCCTCTGCTATCCCCTTCTCCTCCTGCCTGAAATCTTTCCCAGGATCAGGGTCTTTTCCAGTGAGTCAGTTCTTCCCATCAGGTTGCCAAATTATTGGAATTTCAGCTTCAGCATAAGTCCTTGCAAATAATATTCAGGACTGATTTCCTTTAGGATGGACTGGTTGGATCTCCTTGCTGTCCAAGGGACTCTCAAAAGTCTTTTCCAACACCACAGTTCAAAAGCATCAATTCTTCTGCACTCAGCTTTCTTTATAGTCCAACTCTCACATCCATACATGACTACTGGAAAAACCATAGCTTTGACTAGATGGACCTTTGTTGGCAAAGTAACATCACTGCTTTCTAATATGCTATCTAGATTGGTCATAACTTTTCTTCCAAGGAGTAAGCGTCTTTTAATTTCAGGGCTGCAGTCACCATCTGCAGTAATTTTGAAGCCCCCCAAAATAAAGTCTGTCACTGCTTCCATTGTTTCCCCATCTATTTCCCATGAAGTGATGGGACCAGATGCCATGATCTACGTTTTCTGAATGTTGAGTTTTAAGCCATCTTTTTCACCCTTCTCTTTCACTTTCATCAAGAGGCTCTTTAGTTCTTCTTTGTCATCTGCATATCTGAGGTTATTGATATTTCTCCCAGCAATCTTGATTTCAGCTTGTGCTTCATCCAGCCCAGAGCTTCTCATGATGTATTCTGCATATAAGTTAAATAACCAAGGTGACAAAATACAGCCTTGACGTACTCCGTTCCTGATTTGGAACCAGTCTGTTGTTCCATGTCCAGTTCTAACTGTTGCTTCCTGACCTGCATACAGATTTCTTTGGAGGCAGATCAGGTGGTCTGGTATTCCCATCTCTTTCAGAATTTTCCAGTTTGTTGTGATCCACACAGTCAAAGGCTTTAGCATAGTCAGTAAAGCAGAAGTAGATGTTTTTCTGAAATTCTCTTGCTTTTTTGATGATCCAATGGATGTTAGCAATTTGGTCTCTGGTTCCTCTGCCTTTCTAAAACCAGCCTGAACATCTGGAAGTTCACAGTTCATGTACTGTTGAAGCCTGGCTTGGAGAATTTTGAGCATTACTTTGCTAGCATGTGAGATGAATGCAATTATGCGGTATTTCAAGAACATTCTTTGGCATTGCCTTTCTTTGGGATTGGAATGAAAACTGACCTTTTCCAATCCTGTGGCCACTGCTGAGTTTTCCAAATTTGCTGACATATTGAGTGCAGCACTTTCACAGCATCATCTTTTAGGATTTGAAATAGCTCAATTGGAATTCCTTCACCTCCAGTAGCTTTGTTTGTAATGATGTTTCCTAAGGCGCACTTGACTTTGCATTCTGGCATATCTGGCTCTAGGTGAGTGATCACACCATTGTGATTATCTGGGTCATGAAGATCTTTTTTGTATAGTTCTTCTGTGTATTCTTGCCACCTCTTCTTAATATCTTCTTCTTCTGTTAGATCCATACCATTTATGTCCTTTATTGTGCCCATCTTTGCATGAAATGTTCCCTTGGTATCTCTAATTTTTTTGAAGAGATCTCTAGTCTTTCCCATTCTATTGTTTTCCTCTATTTCTTTGCACTGATCACTGAGGAAGGCTTTCTTATCTCTCCTTTCTATTCTTTGGAATTCTGCATTCAAATGGGTATATCTTTCCTTTTCTCCTTTGTATTTCACTTCTCTTCTTTTCACAGCTATTTGTAAGGCCTCCTCAGACAGCCATTTTGCCTTTTTGCATTACTTTTCCTTGGGAATGGTCTTGATCCCTGCTGCCTATCCAATGTCAAGAACCTCCTTCCAGAGTTCAGGCACTCTGTCTATCAGATCTAATCCCTTGAATCTATTTGTCACTTCCACTGTATAATCATAAGGGATTTGATTTAGGTCATACCTGAATGGTCTGGTGGTTTTCCCTATTTCTTCAATTTAAGTCTGAATTTGGCAATAAGGAGTTCACGATCTGAGGCACAGTCAGCTCCCCGTCTTGTCTTTGCTGACTGTATAGAGCTTGTCTACCTTTAGCTGCAAAGAATATAATCAATTATATTAATTATATGAGTACTTCATAATACATGAAAAATCAGGAAGCACATAATATCATGCGCTACTCTGAAAGATGCTATGATTGATGAACAGGTTCCAGTGGTGACAGACTGATACATCCATTGTCAAATTCCCCCAACAAACCTTGGTCTAATTGTTTCATTCATTGCTATCGATTACTTAAATAAAAATTTTCATTAGGGGTTGTGAAATGATGAATTTTCTAAGTCTTTTATTTCTTCTATCCTTATTAGATGGAATTAGTTTGAAAAAAAATTTTCCTCATGAACTAAGGCAATACTATCTGAATACTCTGAAATGCCATTCACATAGGAATGATAGGATATACTTAATTCTTCCTCATAATTGCTATAAACAATGGTGAAAACAATACTTTTTGGGGCTATGGGAATTCCTTTGGTTGCTTGCTTGATTTTTCTTTTTTTTGTTTTTTTAATGTTTGTAACCTGATCACAACACTGCCTAGGAGAATTTGTAAAGATTTAAAATTTTTACTTTAAATAACCTGTAGAAGAATACATTTCAAGTTAATATTCAATTTGGGGCACATCTTGAGATATGTTTTTTGACTTTTTATGAATTGAATAGTCATTAAAACTTGAGAATTCATAAGCCCATTGAATACATACTCTACTGTAGCTGGGCAGAACAACATTTCACTTAAAGTTTCAGCAATAACTACAGGCCCCGGCACTTGTATAATGCTTGGCTAGACATGAATTGGTAACTCTAGACATGCAAAGAACAAATTAAATATGCCTATTTGTTGTGTTTACTTTTTATTCAAGAGAATGTCAAACTTATAGAAAAGTTGAAAGCATAATGCAAGGAACCTTTTTAACTAAACTATTTGAGAATAAGCTGAATATTTTAGTGAGTAGTCCCTGAAAAGGAGAATGTTCTCTTCTCTTATATAACTACAATAAAGCCATCAAAATCAGGAAATTAACATTGCTACCATCCCTGAAATTAGTTCATTTTTCCAAGAACCCTGGTCTGTTTAGTGGGCAATTTATTTGGAAAGTAAAATTTGATAGCTAGATATGCTCATTCCTGATCCCGAGCCCTGAGAATGAAAAGAACTAGGGTGTATATATATATATATATAAATGAATGCACATACACTCCACACTTATATCTATTCTATTCCTGTATCATCTATTTATACATACTGAAAACCATAAATTCAAAGCAAAATCTCCAATTCAAATTCAACACTACAGCTTTGTCCATTTCCATATTTGTAATTCCCTTCTCTGACAGTGAGAAACCTTACTCCTATTTTACTCAAATGCTTACTTTTTTTTAATTAGTCCTTCTGTATTTAGCTAATCAGGCTTCCCAGGTGGCTCCGTGGCAAGGAACCCACTTGCCAATGCAGGAGCTGAAGGAGACTTGGGTTTGATCCCTAGGTGGGGAAGATCCCCTGGCGGAGGAAATGACAACCCACTTCAGTATTCTTGCCTGGAGAATCCAATGCACAGAGGAGCCTCGTGGGCTACAGTCCATGGGGTTGCAAAGAGTTGGATATGACTGAGCAGGCACACATATGTAACTAATCCAGTTGTCCAGGGCAGAAAAGCCCTCCTCTTTCTGCTTAAACTGCCATAGGCAATACTCAGCTGCTTCTGCCACTCACTATCCAGCCCCTACACACACTTACATGACCACAGGAAAAACCATAGCCTTGACTAGACGGACCTTAGTCGGCAAAGTAATGTCTCCGCTTTTGAATATACTATCTAGGTTGGTCATAACTTTTCTTCCAAGGAGTAAGCGTCTTTTAATTTCATGGCTGCAATCACCATCTGCAGTGATTTTGGAGCCCAAAAACATTAAGTCTGACACTATTTCCACTGTTTCCCCATCTATTCCCATGAAGTGATGGGACCAGATGCCATGATCTTCGTTTTCTGAATGTTGAGTTTTAAGCCAACCTTTTCACTCTCCTCTTTCACTTTCATCGAGAGGCTTTTTAGCTCCTCTTTACTTTCTGCCATAAGGGTGGTGTCATCTGCATATCTGAGGTTATTGATATGTCTCCCAGCAATCTTGATTCCAGCCTGTGTTTCTTCCAGTCCAGCATTTCTCATGATGTACTCTGCATAGAAGTTAAATAAGCAGGGTGACAATATACAGCCTTGAAGTACTCCTTTTCCTATTTGGAACCAGTCTGTTGTTCCATGTCCAGTTCTAACTGTTGCTTCCTGACCTGCATACAGATTTCTCAAGAGGCAGGTTAGGTGGTCTGGTATTCCCATCTCTTTCAGAATTTTCCACAGTTTATTGTGATCCACACAGTCAAAGGCTTTGGCATAGTCAATAAAGCAGAAATAGATGTTTTTCTGGAACTCTCTTGCTTTTTCCATGATCTGGCAGATGTTGGCAATTTGATCTCTGGTTCCTCTGCCTTTTCTAAAAAGAAATATATTCAAAAGCAGAGACATTACTTTGCCGACTAAGGTCCGTTTAGTCAAGGCTATGGTTTTTCCTGTGGTCATGTATGGATGTGAGAGTTGGACTGTGAAGAAGGCTGAGCACCGAAGAATTGATGCTTTTGAACTGTGGTGTTGGAGAAGACTCTTGAGAGTCCCTTGGACTGCAAGGAGATCCAACCAGTCCATTCTGAAGGAAATCAACCCTGGGATTTCTTCGGAAGGAATGATGCTGAAGCTGAAGCTCCAGTACTTTGGTCACCTCATGCGAAGAGTTGATTCATTGGAAAAGACTCTGATGCTGGGAGGGATTGGGGGCAGGAGGAGAAGGGGACGACCAAGGATGAGATGGCTGGATGGCATCACTGACTCGATGGACGTGAGTCTGAGTGAACTCCTGGTGATGGTGATGGACAGGGAGGCCTGGCGTGCTGCGATTCATGGGATCGCAAAGAGTTGGACACGACTGAGCGACTGAACTGAACTGAACTGAACTGAACTGAACAGACACTTAGATTAGGTAGTGTTTGACATCCCAAGACTGAAAGCCTCTGCAGAGGTATCCAGTTCATGAAACTCAGGCTCCAATCCCATGCTCTGGGCCTCATGCTCCCACCTCCAACTCAGATGTCTAGCCTCCTCTGCCTACCTGATGGAAAAGAAGGAAAGCAAGTGTGGGAGGTGAGGGAGAGAAGTGAAGAAAAAGAGCTTCCTCTTCATTCTCAGAGCAAAAGAAATGTATTTCACCATAAACTACACTCTGTCTCTCTCTCTCTCTTTCTCTATCTCCATGAAGCTACAGAAGATAGATGATAGATGACAGATCAATCGCTCTATCTATCCATCCATCATTCTAAATCTAGTCTAGTCCCGGAGATTCTTCTGTCCAGGGAGTTCTATAGGCAGGTTAGATCTAGTCCCCGTGAATACTAGCAAGAACAACTTTCAGTCATTTCTCGGCACTGCAAAACCATGTTCCAAGGACCGTTGTCTGCCGGCATTTCTCCTTAGCATCTTTTCCAGAGCACGAAACTCCTTTACAGAGACCAGCCACCGCTAAAGTGGAAAACAGCACTAGCACGAGCTGGCTGCGTCCCACTCGCTTGAGGAAGGTAAGGTGCAGAAGAGAGTGGAGCAGGGTTGGGCGCCAGCATGGGCATGCCCGGGGCCAGGGCGTTTCTGATTGGCTTTTTGGCATGATTACCCCCCAGCTGCAGGCGCGGAGGGAGGGTGATATTCACCTGGGAGACAGCCTCCGAGCTTCGCCCAGGACCTCCCGGGTTTCAGCGTTCCGCCAGGCGGCGGCCGCGGCTGGGGTTGGGCGTTGGAGAGAGCACACCCTAAGTGATCTGGGGTGCAGTGACTTAGGCTGTGGTTTCTGGGTGTTTGCCAGAGAAGCCTCGCGCCGTATTAAACTTGGGGCTCCTAGTCAGGTCAGATCACTCCGGGCTTCTTTACCGTGAGGGTGTTCCGAATTGCCCGGAACGCAAGACTGGGTTCTTTCGCCACCCCCCTCCCCTTGTTCCGCATTTAGTATGAAGTCCTACTGTGGGTGTGGAAACAACACAATATCCCTTTCTTAAAACTACTCTGAGGAGAGTTTTCTGCAGATTACCATCCTATCTGGCCTCAGGGTGCTGGGAAAGGAGAACGGAGAGGATTTGGGGTGGGGGTGGGGATTTGGAGTTTGGCACATTCTATAACTGTACCAGAGCTTTACTTTCCATTAAGAAAGAGACTACATAATGTCGATCTGGAGCGAGAGGTGAAAAATGAAAAACATATTCGGAGCCAATACTAAAAAAATTCCAACATTGATTTCAAATGGTGGACGTCATTTAGCAATTACATAGTGCAATATTTATACATAGATACATGTATGTATTACATGCATAGATATGCATGTATACACGTGCCATATTCTATATGAGAGATTTTAAACGTGTGGGCACAAACTGTGCGAACTGCGATCCCAGTGTGAAGAAGCAAAGGGCAAACGAACTTCTCTTCTCTCCGCGAGAGCCCTCCTTGGCCCCAGGCGCGTCTAGCTTCGTCCGGGGACGCTCAGCCGCCCGGTGGCTGCGCACTTCTGACCCGAGTCTGCTCGGGCTCCAGCCGAGAGTCCGCTCCGCAAACGCTCACGCACCCCAGCCCCTGGCGGGGTGACACAACACTGGAGTCAAATTACAACCCGCAATTAACATATGAATCTACGAACTTAACAGAGAAGGGGGAAAAAAAACAAAAACCTGGAGCCGCCGCCCAAGCGCTTCACTAGCAGGAACTTTTCTCCCGATGTAAAAACTCTTTGATTGGCTGCTCGCACGCGCCTGCCCGCGCCCTCCATTGGCTGAGCAGACACGCGACAGGCGCGAGGAGGGGGCTGGGAGAGGAGCGGGGGGAGACACACTGGCGCGTGCCGCTTTTTAAAGGGGCGCAGCGCCTTCAGCAACCAGAGAAGCTTGGTTGCACGCGACCTGGTGTGTGATCTCCGAGTGGGTGGGGGAGGGTCGAGGAGGAAAAAAACAAAAAAACTAAGACATTAGAGTAGAGACCCGGGAAGGGATTTTTGGTTGAGCTTGTTTGCCAGTGCCTCCTCCGCCCTGAGCCTCCGAGCCTCTACAGTGCAATGTCCCGCCTGCTGCATGCAGAAGAGTGGGCTGAGGGGAAGGAGTTGGGGGACCACCATCGTCATCCCCAGCCGCACCACCTCCCACAGCCGCCGCCACCCCAGCCTCCTGCGACCCTGCAGGCGAGAGAGCATCCGGTCTACCCGGCGGAGCTGTCCCTCCTGGACAGCACCGACCCACGCGCCTGGCTGGCTCCCACTTTGCAGGGCATCTGCACGGCACGCGCCGCCCAGTACTTGCTCCATTCCCCAGAGCTGGGTGCCTCCGAGGCCGCCGCGCCCCGGGACGAGGCGGACGCCCGAGGGGAGCTGGTGAGAAGGAGCGGCGGCAGTGGCAGCAGCAAGAGCCCGGGACCGGTAAAAGTGCGGGAACAGCTGTGCAAGCTGAAAGGCGGGGTGGTGGTAGACGAGCTGGGCTGCAGCCGCCAGCGCGCCCCTTCCAGCAAACAGGTGAACGGGGTGCAGAAGCAAAGGCGGCTGGCGGCCAACGCCAGGGAGCGACGCAGGATGCACGGGCTGAATCACGCCTTCGACCAGCTTCGCAATGTTATCCCGTCCTTCAATAACGACAAGAAGCTGTCCAAGTACGAGACCCTGCAGATGGCCCAGATCTACATCAACGCCTTGTCCGAGCTGCTTCAAACCCCCAGCAGCGGAGACCAGCCGCCGCCGCCATCAGCATCTTGCAAGAGCGACCACCACCACCTTCGCGCCGCCGCCCCCTACGAAGCAGGCGCGGGCACCGCGACTGCAGCGGGGACGCCGCAAGCCTCGGGAGGGGCTCAGCGACCGACCCCTCCCGGCAGCTGCCGGACTCGCTTTTCGGCCCCGGCCTCCGCTGGCGGTTACTCGGTGCAGCTGGAAGCTCTGCACTTCTCGACTTTCGAGGACAGCGCCCTGACGGCGATGATGGCGCAAAAGAACTTGTCGCCTTCGCTGCCTGGGGGCATCCTGCAGCCAGTGCAGGAGGAAAGTAGCAAAACTTCCCCCCGATCCCACAGAAGCGACGGGGAGTTTTCCCCCCATTCCCATTACAGTGACTCGGATGAGGCAAGTTAGGAAGGTGTCCAAAACCTGGAAAACTGAGACAGAAACAAAATCACCCTTTTCCAGTGCGCGAAGAGCCCCGCGGTAAAAGATCCCCGCACCCTTTTAATGTTTGCTAAGTGATGGTCGTTGTTTAGCAACGACTTGGCTTCAGATGGCAGCTACATTTGATGGTTTGCAAAAGCCGCCGCTGTCCCAAACTTCCTATCGTCCATATTGTTCGGTGAATGCTTGCTGTTAAAAGTTGTGTTCTGTTCTCCCACATTCTGCTCCTCCTGTAGATAGATAAGGTTTAATTATATGTACTCATACATAGCAACATTATTCTAGTTCTCTGCTGCCAATACGCTGCTAAAACATCGAATCTACTTCTCTGTCGCTGATTTGTGTTTAATTTATTTTATGCCCTGGGCATCCATCCTTGTGTGTTGCGCGCACTCGCGTGTGGCAGAGTGAGTATTCCGAAGTTGTCTCCCCAAATTCATTGTGAAACGCAAAGTTAATGCTTCCAAGGTGAATAAGTTTTGACTATGGAATTGTTGGAAAACAATGAACTTTGAGGTTTATATATTGCATAAGCATACCCAGTATATATATCGGACCTCGAGAACCTTGGCGTCTTTTCGGAAACTTGGCGCACGCACTTTATCAGCCGCCACTACTGCGGCTCTGGGACAAACTCAACTGCCAATTGCAGACCAGTTTTGTTTTTGTTTTTGTTTTTTTAAATACGGCCACTTATGATCCTTATGCTCTTTACAAATGTTTGTTTTTAAAAAATAAATAACCTACATCCAGTAGTGTCAAAAGCATTTGGTCAATTTTATTTTGCTTTAATATCAGAAGACGTATTTATTATTGAGTGTTTGCTACCATTTCTACTTATCTTGATTCATTTTTTTACGTTTTTCTACTGGAGATCATTTTATTTTAATTTAGCAAAGCCAACTGCCATTGTTTTATGTATTCCTTTTGCAAAATGATAAAAATAAATGTGAAAATAACTTTTACTTGTCAGTTACTTATTTCATTCTAATATAAGCATAAAAACAGTTTAAAATGACCTTGAATGTTTGAACTGTCTTCTATTAAATGCACGTTTATGTGAACCACGAGTTTTGAAGAAAAATTCCGTTATAAACCTTGTAGCATCAAGTAGTACCAAAAATCCAATACAGAAAAGTGATTGGGTCAATAATTAAATGGTGAGATAAAACCTTTCCCAAATTTTCAATACAATTTTGCCTCTAGAATCTTCCCAGGATATTTCCGTGCTCCTTATTCCCATCCCAAAAACCTCTGCAAGGAGTCTGAGGTCTCCTAGGATCTAGCCAGTAGTGAACTTTACCAGCATCAGCTATTTCACTTCTTAAAAACTTTAGCCAAGTTGAAAGCTTTCCCCTCTGCCCCGAAGTTCAAATACACAACACAAGCTTTCTCTCCTTCCTCCCTCCTGCTCTCTCATTCTCTCTTCTTTGTGGGGGGCGGGGGCAGGCTGGGGGGGAGTGGGGAAGCCACTGAGAGAAAAAGAGAACAATGGCAAAGAACTTGGTGGGAAAGGGGTATTGGGGCCCATTGATTCAAAAAATAGAAACCTGCAGTCATCCTAGGAAATGGTTGTGCTACACTTTTTTGTTACCAAACTATTCTACTTCTTCCAGTGAAGATGATATTTACTTTAATCTTCTTCTAAATTAATGCCTATGTTGAAAATGTTTAACTACATTTTTTAGTCAGTGGCAGAAACAGTGCACTCACTCTCATCTCACCATTCTCAGGAAAAAATATATCCTGGGTCTCAGGATCATAGATTTAGAAAAAGCTAATAGGAAGTATGTGTGTAGAAAGCAGACTTTTTAAAATGTTCTTGGCAAATGTCGAGAGTAAAACTATTTATTAAAGACTGGGTGAATTTCCACTGGCTAAACTCCGCTGGATTGGAGAGGTTGATTTTAAGCCAAATCCTTTGTATTTTGTGTCTACATTGAGATAAATTGTGACAACAGGGAAGCGGGCTGGAGGAAGGGGAAAAGTGAGAGAAGGTTAGTTTAATTGCTCCTGAATTCCTCCCGCCAGCACCTTGAAAAAAGGAGAGCACCACAAACTGGGTTTGCAGAAAAAGGAATGCGGGCAAGGGAACGAAGTTCTGGTCTTGAGTAGGGAATCGAGGAACAAACCATTAACTGACCACCTAGGGATCCACGGCTTTCACCTGAAGCTGACAACCAAGGGAAGCCAAAGACTCGCCAGCTCTCAGAGAAAGTGGTGGCTCGTGACAGTTTCCAGAGGCAGAAACAATGCACCTGACCCTTTGATAACCTTTTGCACCCAATGAGTTTGCTGTACTCCCTGATAAACATCACGAATCTCCGGACTGTTGAATAAATCAAGCGATTGCTTCTAACACATTTCCATTTCGTTCTCAATCAGCAGACTCAACAGGCATACACAGCCGGCAAACTTGCAGGATGAATATACACCTGTTTTTATAGTTATTTGGCTTGGTTTGTTTGCACGCAGGTGTGGATGGAGAGAGAAGAGGACCTAGAATTGTTTTATCCGTTATGAATCAGTAGGGGAAGGACAAGACCAAGAAAAAATAAAGCTGCGGGGTTTTTTCTCAAAGAAAACAGTCTGTATTTCATTTTCCACAGCTATTTATGCTTCTTTTGTGTTAACCAGAGTTAAAAGACTCTTAAAAGTTATTTCTTTTCTTCTTATAGACTCCTAGAAATTTCAATGGAAATGACGCCAGGAACATCTTCCTCCACATCGTTTACAAATGTGGAAACTACTGTCCCTGACTTGTCCCAAAATTACATAGATAGATAATGTCAATATTCAGAACTGGAGCTTTCTACTCCCATCCACTATGTCAATGTGCCCACAGACTTTCTCTGAGAAAATAGATGGATAGGCACTACAGCTATGTAAATGTTCAGGGATCCCCACCTACTGCCCCTTGTACCACAATGATAGTCAGATATTTATACTTTTTAAATGTTAGTGGCATTATATATGAAGTGGAGAAAATGCCAGCTTCATTCAGTGGAGTCACTTTCCATCTCTTCTCTCAAGAATAGCCATACAGAATATCAGATTGGAAACTCTATATCACACTGATTGAAAAGTGAGGATGAATTCCTTTGACCCATCAAGAGATGCATAAAAAAGCCAAATTACTTTGCAATAAATTAAGTGCTCAAAGTTAAAACGAGGACTTCAACCTCTTTTCTTTCCTTCATTCTATTTCTTTCTTTTAACGCTGGCATTTCGCTGAAAGAGATGTCCAATCACATTTCCATTTTAAGGTTCTGCTATGGAGTTTGCATAACAAACGTTTGGCAGCTCGCTCTCTTACACTCCATTAACAAGCTGTAACATATAGCTGCAGGTTGCTATAATCTCATTAATATTTTGGAAACTTGAATATTGAGTATTTCTGAGTGCTCATTCCCCATATGCCAGACCACTCCTGCCATGCTGACTGGTTCCTTTCTCTCCATTATTAGCAATTAGCTTCTACCTTCCAAAGTCAGATCCAAGTATCCAAGATACTAGCAAAGGAATCAACTATGTGTGCAAGTTAGACATGCTTAATATCACCCAAACAAACAAAGAGGCAGCATTTCTTAAAGAAATGAAGATAGATAAATCGGGTTAGTCTTTTGCGACGCTGCCCGTGCTTTCTAGAGTTTTATATGCTTTAAACAGCTTACTTTGTATTTTATCTTACGTTCTGTCTTCCACCCCACCACCACCACTTTTATTTGTGGAGTACTTTGGCTCACCACACTTTGTGAAACTTATTTGATTTCACAGAAAGCTGAAGAAGTTTCTTTTTGGCAACCGGCAAGTTTAAACACGACTCCACGGTACTTTGCTAACTAGGGGTCCAGCCTGACCAGAAAAAATGTGGGGTAGTTAATTTCCTTAATCTTAACTAAAGCAGCAGCAATGCTTTCCTTAGGCCTTTCTATTGATTTTAGAGATTTAAACCGGAACCAAATAAGCGATCTTTCATTAAAAGGATATCTTATAATTACTTCTCTCCTCTGTTCATTTGAAAGTTCAAGAAAGACATGATCAACTTCCTCTTGGCAGTTCCAGAGCCCACTTGGAGATGGAAACGAAAAGCAGCAAACCCATTTGGCAATGGCAATCTAGATTTGTCAACTGCAATCTGGAAAAACCAGCAAGTCCTGGTGAGAGTTAAACACGACCTCTCATAGTTGAACCGATTGCAGTTGGTGTTGGGTGAAGGGGTGAGAGATGGGGAGGTAGGGTAGCTATAATAAAGGTAAAGTTTTTCCTCTTTTTTTTTTTTTTTTTTGACATTGCTCTCACCAGCCACCCTCACCCCAGGCGGAGCAGAATCCCCGAGAGAATCGCAGACCACGGAGGTCCCTCCTCTTCTGCTAGGCCACGAACCAGAACAGGCCAACGGAGCGGAGAATGGGTTAAATCCTGGGACTCAGGGGAGAGTCAGGGGAGGAGAGAAGTCTGGGGGGAGATAAAGAAAAGGACAGGAACCAAGAAGCGTGGGGGTGGTTTGCCGTAATGTGAGTGTTTCTTAATTAGAGAACGGCTGACAATGGAGGGGCTGGCAGAGGCTCCTGGCTGCGGTGCCGAGCGTCTGGAGCGGAGCACGCGCTGTCAGCTGGTGAGCGCACTCTCCTTTCAGGCAGCTCCCCGGGGAGCAGCGCGGCCACATTTAACACCATCATCACCCCTCCCCGGCCTCCTCCACCCCGGCCTCCTCCGCGTCCACAGCCTTCCTCGGCCCCCCGCCGGCAGAACTCACAGAAGCGAGCGTCTCTCGCCGCCTCCCGAGCCAGGCCCGGGCCCCTCTCCTCCCCCAGCTTCGCAGCGGGAGCCGCCACTGCCCACTGCACCTCCCGGCAACCGGCCGGGCGAGAAAAGAGGCCGCGGGAAGGGAAAGCCAAGCAATGCCAAGGGGAGGGGAAGCCGGGGGGCGGCGGCGGCGGGCGAGCTGCGGGGTCGTCCGCGAAGAGCCGGGCCGGGGACTGGGGCACCCGAAGCGGTGAAGCGGCGCCGCGCCGAGGGCCTCGCAGACGCGCTCCGAGACTGCCCGGCCCGGGCTTGCAGGGGAAGATGCGTTTCCCTTTTCTAATCAAAAATACAGTTCTTCAGGCGCTCCCTTATGCTTAAAACATCCTCTATTCAGTGGATATACGGATGCTGTTACAGTTCTTAGAGTTCAAGCTCTGATTGGAAAGAGCGCGGCCACTGTCTCTCACAACCCAAGGCCCAGACGCAAATCTATGATTCCCTTTCTTTCAGCGCCTTCAGAAAGACAGAACTAAGCACGGTGATACCAAGATTTGAGGCCTCTCGCATTTCCTGTTTCAGTCCCGCTTCCAAAACCAAGAGAGAAATAGAAGAGTATTTGGCTGTCTAGTCTGCAGGAAGTCAGGCCCATGAGGCAAGTTCATGCTGCTCTCCAGGAAAACCAGAAAATTCCTCCAAAGACATGACAAACAAGCGCTCTCCAATACAAGCTTTTGGTTTTGTTTTTAGCTTTAACAATTCTGTTAAAACTGTTAGTCGTTCAGTCCTGTCCAACTCCTTGCGACCCCACGAACTGTAGTCCACCCGGCTCCTCTATGCATGGAATTCACCAGGCAAGAACCCTAGAGTGGGTTGCCGTGCCCTCCTCCAGGGTATGGTTCTGATCCTGGGATCGAACCTGGGTCTCCCACATTGCAGGCAGGTTCCTTACCATCTGAGCCACCAGGGAAGCCCCACTGAAGAGTTAAGTGATCCAATAAAGGAAATACTCTTCTGATGCTGGGTTCACCAGGCCCAGCTACTGTCAGGATGAGGCTGGAAGGTGTGAGCTAGGTCTTAGGTGGCTGTCTTGGGATTTCCCAAGACAGCAGATGTAGTCGTTCTTCAGAGCCACTGAAGTGAAGAAGTGAAGTCACTCAGTCGTGTCCAACTCTTTGCGACCCCGTGGACTGTAGCCTACCAGGCTTCTCAGTCCATGGGATTTTCCAGGCAAGAGTACTGCAGTGGGTTGCCATTTCTTTCTCCAGGGGATCTTCCCAACCCAGGGATCGAACCCGGGTCTCCTGCATTGGAAGCAGTTGCTCTACCCACTGAGCCACCAGGGAAGCCCTTGTCTCTTTCAGAGGCCTTTCCTCACAATCCTTGTTGCCTTCCTGCCCCTACAAACACTTGGCCTTGGAATGTTGGTGGGGGAAGGACTAGGATTGGGAGGGGTCCTTAACCTGGGGGTGAGGTTAAATGCCACAAAACTAAGAGAGATCTGAAAACATAGGGCTACCTGTTGACCAGGAAGGTAGAAGTTCAGTTCTTTTCACTTCTGGTAACAACAACCTGACAAAAATATACAGGATTTCTTTTCTTAAAATTTCTTATAACCCAAAAGACATTGATTAGGTAGGTCAAAGAATAACTCCAGAAAGCTTCCTACAGCATTCCCAGCTGAATCTGATCCAAATGGAGGCAAGGACCGCACCATGAAAAGCACCAACCTACAGGAGTCTATGGTAGACTTCTTACTGACACTGTCTATGGAAATGGACAGAAAAGGACACTGTCTATAGTAACCCCCTTTTGCCTTCTTTTTTATAACACTCATTTTTCCAAGAAGAGAGGAAAAGACAGCTTAGATTCTTAAAGCCCATGAACCTGACTTCGTTGTTGCTTTTAGTCTCTGAGGCTGCGACAATATGCTCCAGGCCTTAGGTACTTCAACTCTAAAGCAATACCAGCTGTCTTTGGTGGCGTAAGGGCATCAGTCCAGGAGGTGCAAGAACTTTGCCCTCTGTCTCCATTAGAGAAGCCAAAATCATAACCTGTGAATGCTTGTGAAAAGCAGGCAGCAAGAATCTTCTTAAGCTACACAAACTCTAAGAGAAGTCGGGAGATAGAGTCAGGTTGTCATGATGCCTCTAAGGTCGGTCCAGGAAGTTGCATCACTCTGTAACAATTCAGTATGCGTTTAGAGGACCACTGACTTGGATGGAAGGGACACCCACCTATAACCCGAATGAAAAAGTAGTTGTTCTCTTGTGTTGATATTCCAAGAATAAAGAGAAAAGCAATTTTATTATTTAGAAGGCAATGACCTCATGAAGAGCGAGACTTCCTTTGGTGACTACCTCTCTTATTCTTTTCAAACTCTTGTCCAGCTCTCTCTTATTCATATTCCCTCATCCTCTCCTCCTTTTTCTCAATGAATGAGTACTTCCTGGGTGCTGATGGTAGAGTAGCACTGGGGTTCCCCACCCTGAGAGAAACACATGCAAAAAATTGAGCCTCTGCCCTTTACAGAACTTAGAACTTGGTGGGACCTCAGAGTAAAACATGGAAAAGAAGCTCTGTGGTACTGCAGGTGAGAGTAGCATTCTTGCTTCAAATGGGTCACCCACCTTTGGAGTCTTACGTTAGCCATCAAACTACTTCATCCACAGTTACAAGGGTACCCTGCTCATAGCCTTCATTGTTTTCTTTCAAAAACAGTAGAGATTCTGAGTGGTTTGAAACCCTCAGTGCCAATCTTCAAATCAACCACAATTCTAGTCTCTTCCTTTTGAACTGAGGATACCTTTATTTTGTTTCTTATGAAGTGGCTAGTGAGAGTGTAGTCATAAATTCACACCAGAAGAAACTGAGGCTCTGAGTGAGATTAAATGGCCCGCTGAAGGTAACTTGGCCTCAGCACTGCAGAGACCATGATCACAGGAGTCTCTGAGTCTAGGATCAGAGTTCTTCCTGCCACATTTCACCTGCCTCAGGTGCATATTTTCAGCCAGTCACCTTATACTTGTTCCTCCTATTCTTGGTCAAAGTTGCTGGTGATGATAATAGAGATTCATAAACTCATCCACTTTACATTTGCTCCAGAGAGATAATTTTCAGGAGATGATCATGGATCAGGCTCCAATATGAGGTGACAGATTTAAGAAATAACTGTTTAGAATAATTTTTCATTTAGAATGCCAGCTTTGCTCCTCTGATTCAGCTGATACTGGACACAAGTGCTCTTATTCTGTATAGAAATTCATTTATGCTCTCATCTGGCCAAACTTCCCCTACTATTTTGGAATGTCTCTATACCTCCTGTTTCCAGAAAGGGAGTTCAAACCTGTGACAAAGCATCTTTCCTACTTAGCGTTGCTCTCAAAATGACCCTAAGGAATTCACTGTAGGCCAGGAGGCTACTTTCCCAACATTTTGTTGTATGTGTCTGTCCTTGTCCCTCCAGTGCATCCATTTTGCTGTCAACAAAGAGAGGTCTGGCTTACTCAAACCAAGGCCACTGGCTCTATTTCAGTGTTTTCTCATATGTGCAAGGACTGGAGGGTAAGGGGCAAGGAGGCGTGGTTGCTCAGCCGAAGACTATATTAATGAGGGAGTCCAGGCCTCCTTCAGGGCTGCAGAAGGGGAGGTAATCTAGTTGGTCCATTTGGGAGAGTCTCTGGAGCACCTTCCCAGGTGCCAGGCATTTTATATGTAGGTCCGTTTTGGTGGGCCCCTCTCCACCCTCAGTCTCTTAGCAAATAAAGAAGAAAATAATCCATCTTGTTAACTAGGACTTGTCCTCCAAATCCTGCTTTCACCTCTGAGCTTATCTCTTCTGGGTGTCTCACCAATCCTCCAAGGTCTAGTGAAGATTCATCTTGCTTTCTTTTTTCCTGGGACCTCAAGGGAAGCTCTAGATACTCCACTGAAACTGCTATTTTAAAAGGGCCAGCCCCTTGAGCGTAGACAGCCATGTCTACCATGACTTTGCCACCGTCCCAGTGGTGGACATATAGTGCCCATGGAGGAAACAAGTGCGGGTCAAGGTTACGCAAGCCCCTGAGTGCTCTGCCGGCGGTAGAATCCATCCCTTGTCTCCTTTCTCTTTAAATTAGATGGACTCATTAAATTGATTGCAGCGGACACCAGAACTTCTTTCTGCCTTGAAAACTCCTACAAGGCCTAACAGGTTCTTCCCTCCTTTTTTTGACTTTTGTCCTAACCCTTGAACTCCCCAGGCTGGGGTAAGTGCTCCCACGTGTGTTCCATGATCCTCTTAAGTGGTGTCGTTAACTATTTTGGAAGCGCTCTTCCGTGAGCCCCTCGAGTGAGGGCAAGGTCTTAGGCACCTGTGCAGCCGAGCTCAGAGATCCCCAATATGCCTTCCTGTGCTTTATCTGGAACGATCGATACCCGAGGTCGGTTTTGGAAAGCGGCTTCCCGCGCTGACCCGGTGCGGTGGGGCCCTGAAGATGCGCTGCTGCCTCCCGGGCCACACCGCGCGATCCCTGGAAGGCCGGCGCGCCCAACCAGCCTTTTCCCCGACCTTCCCTCGCTACTTGAGTTTCCTAGAGCCTCTTTCCCTTCCACTCTCAGTCTTCCCTTCCTTTCTATGAGCTCTCGCGGGCTCCACATTCATTTTCTATTTTCAGTAGCCATGTCTCTTTCAACCCGCGCTCCCTCAATCCTTAAGTCATCCGTTAAGTTCCGTTTTCACTTTTTTCTTCCATCCCCCACTCCCTCGATCTTTGGTCGCCAATACTGATCCTTCTTAGCTAGTGATTGTATTTCGCGTCTCTGCTCCTTAACCAAAGGCGCCCTAACCTCACGGCTCTGCATGCCTCGGGTTTTCCCTCTTGGTCTCTCGCTTCCCACGGTCAGGGCCAGACCTGAGCAGACACTTCGCTGCCTGGCTAGCAAGACCGCTCCGCCACCTCACAGCGGCGGGGCAAGAGCAAGTTAACATCTTGCAAAGATGGAAAAATCTGCAGCGCCTCCTGTAGGAGCAGCTTCCGGCATCGGCCCTTAACCCTGGCCCGGGAAGGGAGCAGAGGTGGGAGGTGTGGGTGGGCAGAGCTGGGGAAACCGGATCTCCCGTCAGTGTGACCTGCCCTGAAGGTTTTCTCTCCCAGGGTTTTCTTTCCCCTGTTCTTTCCCCCTCCCCCCTCTCTCCAGACAAAAATACCCAGCAGTGTTTCGTTGGCTGCTATGTCGACTTCTCCTAATCTCGGTTAAATCAACTCGGGATCACTGATGCAGGTCAGCATCAGCCCATCTGTTTGATCAAGAGTCAGAGATCTCTATTTCTTTTGAGGTCAGAATTCTTCCCCGGGGCAGGCACCTTGCTATAGTAACCTTCATTTAATACTTGCATTATCATTAGCATCTGAGCTCATCAACATGTCTTTGGGAACGATCCCTCCGCCAGCCTTTGGGACTTCACTCCGGTTCAAGGAACACCTTTTTCAAATTCACCTTGACAGCAATCTAGAGACCTTGCAGGTACTTTTAATACCAAATAGCCACTAAGCAATACTGCAGTTTTCAGGATGATTTCTCTCTAAAAACAATCCTCAGTTCTTTCTGTCCCACCCCCCCCCCAACCTTTGTGTACTCTTTTCGATTTATTTTCGCCTACGCAATAAATGAAATTCTCCCAAAGACTCTCTTCAATCAATGAGAGTTTTTGGTCTGTCATGCTTGTTAACAGGTTTGCAGGACATTTATAAAGAACAGTAGAGGAAATGAGCTATTCAGAACTGTGTCCTGAAGTTTACCAAGGTAATTGATCCTTTCACTGGGTCCTCCTGAATTTTTCAACGGTAAACTAGTTTCATCTCTAACAGATGGTTTCACCATTAGATGTTTAACAGATAGTGGAAGATTTACGTAATTTCTAAATTTACACCATAAGAAAGATAAGAATGAATACTTAAGACATTTGGTTAAAATAATCATAGAAATCAGAAGAGAGAGGGAGTGAGATAGAGCACACACACCACTGCAGAACTTGCAGAAGGGATTTGCACCTGTAGGACTTGAGGTTGCTTAATGTCTGCCCAAGTCTAGAGGCATTCACCAGGACAGCTGGCAAGTAGGGGGTTAATCATTACAGAAAATGATGCATCATATCTTTCCAGTTTGCTTTATACAGAAGGGCACTAAAGATTTATGCTTCAAGAGAAGGATAAAACTGATATTTTCAGAGTGTGGCTGCCTCCTTTGAAAGTTTAATTTCTAAGGAAATGTAGATCATCTATGTTATGGAACATCCCTTGGTCTCCCTAAAAGAACTATGATTTTGTAAAAGATTACCTTGATATTCCTAGGCTATGTGAAAACTTCTTACATTTCTGAAAAGTTCTAACATCTAATGCTTGTAAGAATATTGAACCACAGCTCAGGGGTAAAGAACCTGCCTGCCAATGCGAGAGAAGTGGGTTTGATCCCTAGGTCAGGAAGATCCCCTGGAAAAGGAAATAGCTACCCACTCCAGTTTTCTTGCCTGGGAAATCCCATGGACAGAGGACCCTGGCGGGCTACAGTCCATAGAGTCACAAAAGAGCTGGACGCAACTTAGCGACTAAACAACAATATTTTTAAAAGAGAAAATTCTCCAGATAGTTCAATAAATTAGGTAACATTGCTTGGCTATATTAGTTTCCTTTCTTGCAGTGCTTAAAAAGAGTGTTTTATCCTCCAATAGTCCTAATTACTGTTAATCACATTCTAATTTAGATAAATTTATCAAATGCTTTTTTTCCCATAGAGATGATGCTTCTTTCTCATATTTGTGAAAAATAATTCATGGATATAAATAAGATAGGTATATCTTATTACTATATATCTCTCTGGCATTGTGTTTTCCAATTCCAGTAAAACCAGGTTGAAAGCGTGTTCTGTCACCAGCTAGTTATTAACAAAAACAGTATTCATTGCCATCCTGGTTTTAGGCAGCATCTGAAGCTCCCTGCAGTTCGATCCTGTGATTATTAACTCACTTCCCACCAGTATCTTATACAGGCCCATTATCTACTGTCAATATTTTTATAGCCTATGAGGAGAAGTCCTGCTTACTTCCTGTTAGAAGGGAGGGAACAGGGTTTTTTCTTCTTTTTTTAAGTAGATAAATATGTACTCTACAAATATGTTTGACTGAGGAGGTAAAAAGGGAGGGAAAGGAGAGCCTAGCATCTGCTGTCTCGCGGGCTCATTGTGTGGTTAATAATTGCTCCAGAATAGTTTTACAGGGTGTAGGCTTTCAGAAACAAGGGTTACTGAAAGATCCAGGCCTGAAAAAATTTTTTCAGTTCTGTTCATACACCAAATCCTAGACAGTAGGTAAGGTTTTTGTAATTGTTGATGTTGTTTTAACTAACTTACCTCAGTATAAACCGTTTGCTTTCCTTGCTTTGAGAAATCTCTTAAGGTACATTTTCCTGAAAGGAATGAGCTGGTGTATGGTTTCCCCATTCAAGAGAATGCAGCTTCAAAATGTAAGACTGTCACAGGGATATACTATGAATACAAGCTTAGCATTGTCAAGGCTCTACTTTGTATAAATAAACACTTTTTAAAGAGTTTATGCAAACATGTCTTTAGCTCAAAGTATACTTTAAGAAGTGACATTTATAACCTTCCTGTATTCATCTCATGACTACTCTGATCAACTAAAAGACTGAGGTAAATGATCACAGCTAAGGGAAAACAAGAAATGTTGTGGTGAATCATGATATTTTTAATATAAATTGACACATAATGTTCCATTCTGAAAATTTTCAAGTTGAAAATGTTTCTGTCAAGAATTAGAAGACTGTGTTTAGAATTATATCTTTTTAAAAGAGCAGAGATGTGAAGTCAGTCAATCCCATTTTCACTCCTAGTTTTCTCATTCGTTCTGTGCACCTAGGGCAAAGTATTTACCTCTGTGAGCCTCAGTGTCCTTATCTATAGAGGAGGAAAAACAGTTTCACCCAAGCTTCCTACCTTATAGGTTGTTATGAAAATCATATGGGATCATATATGTTTATATATGTATGTATACAAGTATATTTAATATATGTATATATGTATATTTTATATATGTATATGATAACACATAGGAATCATATAAGATATCATATGTGTCAGTCAGGTTGGGCCATGTTATGCTGTGGAAACAAGACAAAAATCTCAGTGATCTAAGCAACACAATTTTATTTCTTGTTCAAAATAAAAAACTATAACAAGTCAGTTAGGGCTTAGCTTGGTATCTCTTAGGAACCCAGAATGACACAATAGCCATCATCTCAAACACTGTTATTACCAGATACAGATGGAAAGAAGGATCTAGAAGCAATTATATCATCTGCTTGGAACTGACACGTATCACTTCAGTTCCTAATTCACTGACCTGAGCTATTCACAAGGCCCCATCCAACCACAGTGAAAGCCTACCGCGGAGGAGACCTGGGACTCTACAGAGGACAGCATTAACTACCACCACACTTTGTGGGGGGAAAATCATAAATGGCAAGGTGCTTTACAGCTGAGAAGTGTAGAAGTAGACTGAGGATTTCTAATAATCAGAGTCAACATGAATTTACTTAAAATCAGCACTGGTTTGTGATTTAACCCTCTAACGTGAACTTACTTGGAGGTCACTAAATTAAATGGTATGGATATATTTCTTTGGGGTTACAGAAAACATTGGCTCAGAGCTTCCAAAGATGAAGCTTGACATTTTACTTCACCCCAAGTTAGATCACAGTTTCCTAACATATAGGTCTTTAGACATTCACTGAAATGTCTAATTAAAAAATATATACAGGTGTGATGCAACAATAGAATCTGTTTCTGTGCTCTTGAAGGAACAAAAATAGTCATAAATAATTGCTGTATGTATCATTTGTGGATAAACCAGTCATTTCCAAGATTAAGTAGCAGTCAGATATAAGAGAGTAAGAAAGAGCCAATTTTACCTAATATTGCAAAGTGGAATGAATATATTAAAGCGCCAATAACCTCTCTTTTGAGAATATTTTTTGCTGTGAAATTATGTCTCAATTCAGGTGGACTCATTTTGCTTAAGATTTTAGAGCTGGGATTGCAAATTGGTGAGAGATGACGATGACATGGGGCTTCCCTGTTAGTTCAGTGGTAGAGAATCTGCCTGCATTGCAGGAACTGCAGGAGACCTGAGTTCCATTCTGGGTGGGGAAGATCCCTGGAGAAGGGCATGGCAACCCACTCCAGTATTCTTGCCTGGAGAATCCCAGGGACAGAGCAGCCTAGCGGACTAAAGTCCATGGGTTCGCAAAGAGTTGGACACACCTGGAGCAACTTAACATGCATGACGATGACCTGGATCAGGTAAGTAGTGTGAATGGCGCTGCTACTGCTGCTAAGTCGCTTCAGTCATATCCAACTCTGTGCGACTCCATAGACAGCAGCCCACCAGGCTCCCCTGTCCCTGGGATTCTCCAGGCAAGAACACTGGAGTGGGTTGCCATTTCCTTCTCCAGTGCATGAAAGTGGAAAGTGAAAGTGAAGTTGCTCAGTCGTGTCTGACTCTTAGCAACCCCATGGACTACAGCCCACCAGGCTCCTCCATCCATGGGATTTTCCAGGCAAGAGTACTGGAGTGGGGTGCCATTGCCTTCTCTGAGTGTGAATGATGAGGACCTGTCAAATTTTGGACCTAGTATTAATGTATAGACAACAGAATTGGCTGACATATGAAAGTGAGATATGAGGGGAAAAAAGGTATGAGCAATTGGAGGAATGGTGTTGCCATTATCTGAGATGAGAAAGAGCAAAAGAAACAGCTTGATCGTGATGGGCAGGAGGATCAGTTTGGACACGTTAAATCTTCTTCAAGGAGCTCTTAGTGACTTAACTGTAGAGTATCAAGAAGGATGAATCTGTTAAAACAAAAATAGAATGACGGTTAATTAGCTCTAAAGAAGCAGTAGTGGAGAGAAGCCAGTGTATCATTTGTTGTTTTGTCACTAAGTCATGTCCAACTCATTGCAACCCTGTGGACTGTAGCCTACCAGGCTCCTCTGTCCATTTGATTTCTCAGGCAAGGATCCTGGAGTGGGTTGCCATTTCCTTCTCTAGGGGATCTTCCTGATCCAGGGATCAAATCTGTGTCTCCTGCATTAGCAGGTGGATTATTTACTTCTGAGCCACCAGGGAAGCCCAATGTATCATTAGGAAATCTGAATTCTAATCACTTAATATTTAGGCATCTGGGTTCAAATCCTGGCATCTCTACTTACCATATGGTGTGACCTTGAATAAGTTATTTAACCTCTCTAGAGAGTTTTGTTTCTTCATTCGTCAAGCAAGTATAATCATTTTACTACTTTATAGATTTATCCATACTGTGGGTTTAACACAATGCATTGCACATGATGAGCAGACAGTAAATATTTGCAAATATTCTCCAAAGCAATAACATGGCTTGTCTCTTTTGCTAGACTTGAGAGATACAGAGATATCTCGTTCTCACTTTATTTGCTAGCTCTAGCAAAACATTTGAAATCGAGTAACTGTTAAATTAATGAGAACCTGCAGTTGAGTGGAGCTAAGAAAGGCTGGAACATGAATCCATTCCCTAACACTGGCCATTAGTCATTGTTCTCACTAAATCCTGGTAGTAATGATGGGAACAGTTTTATACAGGTGATAGGGATTGAATAGATCTTTGACTACAGAGTGGTAAGGAAAGTTATGTCAGTTAAAAGGAAGAGATGTCCAAAAGCAGAGAGATAGAAAGATGTAGGATATTCTCTTAGCTCAGATTCCTCAGGAGTTAATTAAATCTGTTACGGCCTACATATATTACTCCTGCATATTTTCACACAAGACTGGTACCACCAAGATGGAAATATAAAAGAAAATGAATCAGAGTAAGCTAAAAGGATGCCACCTCATGGTATAAAGAACTCACCTTGGAACTGGGAGATCAGAGCTCTCCTCATTTCTGTGATAAGCATGGACTCCTTGAACCTTGCTTCCCAGTGGCTCAGACAGTGAAGTGTCTGCCTGCAATGTGGGAGACCTGGGTTTGATCCCTGGGTCGGGAAGATCCCCTGGAGGAGGAAATGACAACACACTCCGGTACCCTTGCCTGGAAAATCCCATGGATGGAGGAGCCTGATAGGCTACAGTCCATGGGGTCACAAAGAGTCGGACACGACTGAGAGACTTCACTTTCCTTTCCTTTCCTTGAGCCTTAATTCTTACATCTACTCAAACTTACCGGCTTGTTGTGAGGATCAGATGAAATTGTTCATGTGAAATTTACTAATACATTTATAAACCTATTTGTAAACTGCAAAGACCTATTAATGCACAATGGAAATCCCAAATTTGAGCAATAAATTGTGGATTAGCAGTACTTGAGCGGGACTTAAGACTTCATGCTTCCACTACAGAAGCAGAGGTTCAGTCCTTGGTCAGGGAACTAAGATCCCTCATGCTGAGCAGTATGGCCAAAATTAAAAAAAAAAAAAAAAGATTAACAAATAAGAACAAATATACAAAGTGAGGAATGATGATCATAGATAAATATATTTGACATGTACAGTAATAGTATGTCCAAATTAACTCGAATTGAAGATATGTGTAACATGTAAAACTATAAAATTTTTAGGAGAAAATCATTGTGACCTAAAGTTGAACAAAGAATTTTTAGAGTTAACACTAAAAACATGATCTATAAAAGGAAAAAAACTAATAAATTGGAGTTCATCAAAATTAAAAGTTTTGCCTTGCAAAAGATACTATTAAGATAATGAAAAGACAAAGTAAAAGCTGGAAGAAAATACTTGCAAATCATACATCAAATAAAGTATATTTGTGCAGAATATATAAGAAACTCTCAAAACCCAACAATAAGAAAAGAAACAATTTAAAATAATGAGTGTGATGAAATCATTCTGCATGCTGATTGTGGGAATGGCTATATGAATTCATACATGTGTTAAAAACTCACAGAAATGCACATCAGAAAGTCAACCACTGTTCATTTAAAAAATAAAATAAGAAAGGGAGTGCTTAAGATAGTAACTGTGATTCTAGAAGAGTAAAATTGCTACGAGAGAAAGTAAATGGAGAGAGATGGTCAACTCAGCTTGATGATTCAAAGTGTATGCACTATGAGTACTAAAGAGAAATTATGTCATATATCATGCCTTTATTGTCATAACTCAGACCCAGTGAGAGAGAACAAAGATTGGAGCCAAAGTCTAGAACATAATGCTTATTCATCTTGAGGGTGACACTGCTTGGAAGAATCCAGGTTTTAATAATAGATTGGCCAAAACGTACATCATTGTAATTTAACACGTAAGTTCTAAGAAAATCGATTTTACCAAAATCCCATTATTAAAAAAGGACATAGAGAACAAAGAAGAGGTTCAGAAGAAACACATCCAAATGGCAGTTAGGAAACAAGAAAAGTAGAAAAACACATTCTGTATTGTATTCTTTTATATCAAAAGGTGCGTGTCTGTGTGTGTGTATCCACTTGCTTTTTCTCTCTTACCAAACTCTAAATTTCTTGAGTGCAGGAGCCAAGATAGATGAGCCTTAGAGGTGGCAATCTTGTTAGGAGTATGAGGTGGAGGTGGAAAGCTCCTAATAGGATGTGTGTGTAGAAGGTACTTTTAAATGCTAGATATAGTGCTTTCCTTAAGCTTGTACGCTTATTTGGGATGGGAGATATTTGGTAGATCTAACCACAGTCTAACCACCTACTGACACTGTCAATTATGAGAAATATTCTGTTCATGTTTGTACCCCTTGCAACACCGATCATACTGACTGGTATTCAATAAATGCTTAATTAAAATTGTTCATTTGAAATTGAGTAGAATCCTTCCTCCAATTCTCAGCTGTTACCTAAATTGTCCAAGAAAATCAGGTCCTTTGAGATAGGGTGCAAAAAGATGTTAAGGAAAGGGTCAATCACAGAATAATTCTATCCCTTGTGCCAAGTGTTTAAGTAACTCTGGTTCTCGATTAAATAAAGATACTGTTTGAGGTGAGTGCAGAAAACTGAATTTTCCACACCCTTAGAAGAAATTTCAACTGCACGAAAAGCACAGCATCTTAAAATGTTCTAGGCTGATATTTACTGGTCAGACTCTTCAGAGAAAAAAAGCTTATTATATTAACAAAGACATTTTATTTTGAAGGTGAATGTGATTGTTACACTAGAAGTCACAAAAAGTTAATCAATTATAATCCCAAGTTAAAATTTTTGAAACATGAGCACAATTTTTAATCAAGGCATTTACTGAAGTATGTAAGTGAAGGAAAAAATGACCTTTGGATCTGTCCTTGCTTTGCCTGGATGATTAATTTCAATTTTTTTTGCTCTACACACCCTGCCATAAACTTTTTTATTTACACTTTATTGTAACTGACTTCATGTCATTTGCTCTTGCTTAATAATAATCGGTTAACAGCAAGTGCAGGTGTTCTCAAGGATGTGGCCCTTCCAGAGAGTGGTACTAAACAGTTTTTTTGAAAAATCATTATAAAAAGCATAAAGATAAAACTCTCATTCCAGTGTCTGGCAGGGGAAAAGATCTACTTATGCAAAGAAAGAGTCAAGGATGGAGAAATTGAACAGTAAAAATTAGTAGTAACTTACCTGTTCTAAATTTATTTGCTGCCCTTCTTCTTGAGGTTTGATCAATCACACCTAATGGTGGCCACCCTAATTTGCCACCCTAAGTAGTCGCTAGCAGCCTAATTTTTACATGGCGATTGTTCTATGTTTTCAAGTTATGTTTAGATGTTAAAAGTTATAATTAAATTTTGGTTGATTTTCTGCAGAGTTTAATTGCTGATATTCTGAGATCATGACACTAATCCATTTTCCTACCCTCTCACCAATGAGCAAAATTATTTCTGCTTCCCTACTCATGTTAGAAGTATATTCTCTCTCCTTTCATTGTTTCATTTCACACACTTGGGTGCCAAATTCCTCCAAACTGTGATCCACTTCCATCTTCCACAATTTCTCAGTCCAGTCTCCTGGTCACATCAGCTTCTTCAGTATGATCTGAAGCTGTCCTCAAAAGTTGCCCCCATTCTTCTCTCAGCCTTTCCTCCCACCAAATTACCACCATTATGAACAATCTTTAGATTAAACAAGGAAGATTCTAGGATGGTTAGGAATTAATGTGTAATCTGGGAGAGCCTGTCTATCCATTAGAGTATTGACTTGGATTAATTTATTAGCTATTTAATATCCTGAAGGCATGACATACAGATGCTAAAAGGAGAGGCTTAAGCTAACATGATTCTCAGATCAACAGTGAGGCTCAGGATTAAAAGGAGAAGCAGAATAAGGGGAGAGAGAGAGTCTTAGTTGCTGATGGTTAGGATAATGTGGGGCTTCCCTGGTAGCTCAGCTGGTAAAGAATCCGCCTGCAATGCAGGAGACCCTGGTTTGATTTCTGGGTCAGGAAGATGCCCTAGAGAAGGAATAGCTACTCACTCCAGTATTCTTGGGCTTCCTGGTGGCTCAGATAGTAAAGAATCTGTCTTCAGTGCAGGAGACCTGGGTTTGATACCTGGGTTTGATCCCTGGGTTGGGAAGATCCCCTGGAGGAGGCCATGGCAACCCACTTCAGTATTCTTTTTTTTTTTTTTAATTTTTTATTTTTACTTTATTTTACTTTACAATACTGTATTGGTTTTGCCATACATTGACATGAATCCTGGAGTATCCCCATGGACAGAGGAGACTGGAGGGCTACAGTCCATGGGGCCCCAAAGAGTCAGACATGACTGACCCACCAAGCACAGCACAGCACAGAGTAATGGTGATAGTTGGAAGAGGCGCATCATTAATAGAAATAATTGTCAAAAGGAAGGCAGATTCTACTGGACACAAAATAGAGGCCAGATGGATCTTAGGAGTGTTTTCATTTGAGAAAGCCCCTCTATTCAAAATCTCAACCCTAATACTCGTAGGACCATTCACTCTGTTATTATTTTTAAGTGAACTTCTTTGATTGCAGGCAATTCCCTATTTAAAGTTAGACATCCTGAAGATATTGTTTATTATGCCAAAATATTATATTGATCCTTAATTTCACTTTTTAAAATTAACCAATTAAAAGAAATTCCATATATGATAGACAAATTAATTAAGATGCTTTTGCATGCAAGGAACAGGAAGTGTCCTTCAAAATGATTAACCCACCCAAAAGTAAATGTGGGCTCACCTAACAGAGAATCTCTGCAGTCAGTGAGGGTTTGGGCATGAGCATTTGATAACAGTTTTCATAATTTTGTTAGGAATCTTCATCTCATCCTCTGCGATTTTCTCAGCTCTGTCCACAAACATGGATTGACTTTGTTCTCAGCTTGGTGTCCCTAATGCAAACTATATCAGTTCAGTTCAGTTCAGTTCAGTTCAGTCGCTCAGTCGTGTCCAACTCTTTGTGACCCCATGAATCGCAGCACACCAGGCCTCCCTGTCCATCACCAACTCCCGGAGTTCACTCAGACTCACGTCCATCGAGTCAGTGATGCCATCCAGCCATCTCATCCTCTATCGTCCTCTTCTTCTCCTGCCCCCAATCCCTGCAAACTATATAGTTCTCAGCAATTCACGGCACTTCCTGCTTCCTTATTCACATCCAGCAGGAGAAAGTGTGTTTTCCCCAATAATAAAATAGAAGTCTTGAGCTCCACATTGATTGGACTGAATTAGGACATACACTTACTCTTGGACCAATCATTTTCTCAAGAGAAATGATATTACCTTTAAAGACTTAGAGTCTATCTGTGCTACAGTGAGAAGAACTCAACTACAGGGGAGACAAGCACAGTGTTCACTATGCTGAGCTCATGGTAGACTTTAATAGATGGAGAGTGAGGTCCAAAGCTTGGACATTCACTAAGGGCAGGCTTGAGTAAGTTCTTTTAGAGCTAAGTCCTCTTTTACAGGGTATCTCCTGAGGACAGCAGGCATCTAGCAGTGGAGGTGATACCATGAAAGGAGAGGAGAAGAGATCTGTAAATGGCATATTCCACTATGGGACTCGTCCTTTTTCAGTACTGAATTCACGTCATGGATGCAACCTGCTACACTGTCAGCATAATGAACAGGGTGACTGTTCTGGGTCACTGAAAATCTGCTCATCGACATCTGCAGAGAAGTTTTACTTGCCAGTTCAGTCCAGATCCTTCTGATAGATTTTGCTGATCCTCTCTGCACAGTGGTGGAAATCACCACCCCCACCGTCACCACCACCAGCTACATACAACCCTTTTCCAGAAGAGATCTCTTTGGTTCTACAGGAATTCTGCCTTTCCTTCTTGTCTGAAATTAGCATATTTCCTTATCACATGGATGTTAGTTAAAGGTAACTAAGTGGCTTTCTCTTACTTCTAAAGAATTTTACCCTTACATCATCATTAAGATTTATAATCAAGCTAAACAAAGTTAGAAATCAAAACTGTTTTGCTTTTAAACACTTCATTTGCCAGAATAAATCCCCCAAATAATGAATGCTAGTACTTTTTTTTCACTGAATAGAACAAGCTCGACAGTGGTTTTATCCTCAGGCTGTGAGAATCACCTGGGTGTGTGCCTTGATCTTTCCTCAGATGTCTTAGATTTAATTAGTCCAGAATGATAACTGGGCACCAACATTTTCTAAAATACACCTTTTGAGATATAATTCATTTATTATAAAATTCATCCATTTCAAGTAATATTTATTACATCCACAGAGTTGCATGCGTGCATGAGTACTAAGTGGTTTCAGTTGTATCTGATTTTTTTGTGACCCTATGAACCATAGTCTGCCAGGCTCCTCTGTCCATAGGATTCTCCAGGCAAGAATATTGGAGTAGGTTGCCAGAACCTCCTCCAGGGGATCTAATCAACCCAGGGATAGACCCATATCTCTTATGTCTCCTATACTGGCAGGCCGGTTCTTTACCATTACTGCCACCTGGGAAGCCCCCACACAGTGGAGGTATCTACATTTAAATGCCCCCCAAGAGTTCTGGGAGGGATTGGGGACAGGAGGAGAAGGGGATGACAGAGGATGAAATGGCTGGATGGCATCACCGACTCGATGCACGTGAGTTTGAGTGAACGTCGGGAGACGGTGATGGACAGGGAGGCCTGGCATGCTGTGATTCATGGGGTCTCAGAGAGTCAGACACGAATGAGCGACTGAACTGAGCTAAACTGAAGCTTTCTAATACTTAGATAGATAAGAGTTGAAAACTACTGAGTTAAAACAAAATTTTAACCACTGAGACAACCTAGTAATCACCTGAACTACAAGTTAAAAATTATTCTAAAAATATTCTAAAATTATGTAGTTTTAACAAATTAATATATTTTTTAGAGCTGTTTTCAGTTCAAAACAAAATTGAATGGAGAGTTACAGAGCTAAAATTATGTTTTTGAACTATCAAAATCTCTAGTTTAATTGGCATTCTTTGTCTGAGAGGTAAATAGAAAAGTTTTTAATAATGTTCCATGTTTTCTTAGGAAAAAATTCATAAAATAGTTATTCTTCTTTTAGAGCTACTTGGTATTCATTTAAAATACAAGGTGAACTAGAATAAGGTTTTCTGTCTTTTTAAAAAATCTATTTTGAAACTTACTGATTGATACTTTCCTGGCTTTCTTTTATTGGAGAAATAAAGCACTCAAACAAAATTTTGGTGATAAATAACTGAAAATATCCAATATTAATCTAATTCCTATACATTCTTTTCTACTTTTCTATAAAAGATTAAAAAGTTTAATGTATGTGTGTATATATGTATGTATACAAATGATATTGTCATTTGCTTTGAAAGAAGTATTGATCATCCTCAGCTAAATTTGATTTACAGAAAACATTTGTGAACAGAAAAGTTTTAATATGGACTATTTAATATGAACATAAAGTGTGATCTAAACTGTCATAAAGAAAAGCATAATTACACTAGCAGTTTCTAAACCATATTAAAGCAAATAGAAGTTTGTGTAGCCATTCGGTAAATTTAGACTGTGTGTGTGTGTGTGTGTGTGTGTGCAAGCACACTCAGTTGCATCTGACTCTTTGCAATGGTATAGTCAACTAATTAAATCCAGGCTTCTTACCTCCAAGAGAAAAACATGCCCCAGGTTGCTGCTACTGCTTCAGTTTGGGCCCCAGAAACTCATGGAACAGACTTGAACTTTATTCACAGCCTGAAGCAGAAACTGCCTACTAACAGATAAACCCATAAGTGAGAAGTAAATGTATATTGTATGCCACTGAGAGTTTGTGATTATTTTTTTACACAGAAAAAGCGAAAACAGAAAGATACACTAAGATAGGGAATAACAGCAGGAAAAACACATATTTGGTGGGGTGCGGGTGGTGGATAGAGAATGATATGGATGGGAGTGAGCTCAGTTCTGAGCATATTGAATATGAGTTGCCAATGGAATTTCAAATAGTGATGTATGAAGGCTGAGGAAGTCATCTGAACATGTTTCAGAGTAAAAGCCATGGAAGGGAACAGGATCTTCAGAGGAAACAGAGTACATATGTTCATACTTTCATTACATTACTCTTTTTATCAGCTTATAATTCTCCTCTTGTACCTCTTTGCTCTTGTTTTAACACACACACGCATCTTTCCCAGGTAGTGCTTGTGGTAAAGAACATGGCTGCCAATGCAAGAGATGTAAGAAATATGGGTTCAGTTCCTGGATTGGGAAGATCCTCTGGAGGAGGGCAGGCCAACCTATGTTCTTGCCTGGAGAATCCCACGGATAAGAGGAGTTTGGTGGGCTACAATCCATAGGGTTGCTAAGAGTCCAACATGACTGAAGTGACTTAGCATGCACAAATGCATTCCTTTTCTCCCTGAGAATTCTTTCCTGTTGATCACAACAGAGAAGATTCAGGGGCCTTTTTCACCTTTTAAGACAGAACCACAGGCAAGGATCACAGCCCCTGATCATATCAGGGGAGCAGGTGGGACTTTGGTCCTACGGCTCTTCAGCCCCACAGCCTGAGGGCTGGGATTCCTCACCTCGAATACACTCCTCAGCCCTCCTAGGGTCCTAGGGTTGCACTTCCGCAGAGGGTGATAGGGATCAGCTACTGCATATCCCTGTAGATTCCCCTCAACAAATGCTTTTGCAGGTTAATGTGTGCGTGTGGCAGTGAATCATTCCACCTTCACTTGCTCAGCGCTCACTCTTCTGCTTTTCCTCCTACTTTACTGGCAACACACTTTCAACCTTCTTTGCTTGTTCCTCATTACCTACCTGATTTCTAAATATCACAACATCCCAGGACGCAACCTTCTTAATCTTCGGACTTCTCTATCAGTGTTCACTCACTTAATGAGCCCCTCCAACCACAGGACGTTCAATACTGTTCGTAATTGGTAACCTCAGTATAGACCTCCTCAATCCCCAGCCTCATCTGGAAGTTAGAATGTATAGGGCCTGACATTTCCATTTGGACAACTGATGGCCATCTCAAGGTAACATGTCAAAGACCGACCTCCTGATTGTCTCTGCCTAAACATGCTATACATGTAGTCTTCCCTCTTTTAGGTAACCTTTCCAGTTGTTCAGATTAAAAATCTTGCAATCCTATGTGACTCTCTTTCTTTCACACTTCACACACAATCATCAAACAAATCCTGTTTGCTCTCCTTTCATAATATACCTGGAATACAACCACTGCCATCATCTGTGTCTGAATTAAAGTGATAACCTGTCCCTATTTTTCACCCCTGCCTCATATCATCTATTGTCAACATAGCAGCAGAGTGAGCCTTTTTTGAAACACAAGTCATATCATGCTGCCTCTTTGAGCAAAACCCTCTAAGGGTTTCTTGGTTTTGGTTTTATTTTTCACTCAGAGTAGACATAAAATTACTAGAAAGGAACCAGGCCCTACGCATTCTAACTTCCAGTTACTGCTCTTATCTAGTCTTGGACCCCTCTCACCCTGCCCAGTAGTGAAGAGCCCTGAGGGTGGGCTTTGTCCTGTGGTCTGCCTTATCAAAATCCCCATAGAGATTTCATACCTTCTTAATATATCTGTAGCATGAAAATGACATCTGATCTCTTACAGAATTTATTGACAAGAATTATTAACCACTTATTATTATGTGTTATAGTGCTGTTATTATAATTATGGAATTATATCAGAATGGGTTCACTGTGGATGGCTGAGAATACAAATGCTTCCAAGATTCCTAATTTATAGTTTGATTCAGAGTCAGAGCCCATGAAAAGATGGACTGCTCAAACTTCTGAACATTAATTTCTCCTAGTTGATAGCATGTAAAGGAGAAGGCAATGGCACCCCGCTCCAGTACTCTTGCCTGCAAAATCCCATGGACAGAGGAGCCTGGTAGCCTGCAGTCCATGGGGTCGCTATGGGTTGGCACAACTGAACAGCTTCACTTTCACTTTTCACTTTCATGCACTGGAGAAGGAAATGGCAACCCACTCCAGTGTTTTTGCCTGGAGAATCACAGGGACGGGGGAGCCTGGTGGGCTGTTGTCTATAAGGTCGCACAGAGTCAGACACGACTGAAGTGACTTAGCAGCAGCAGCAGCAACAAGGGAGTTAAAGATAGGAATGGAAAATAAAAACATTTTCAATAATTTCTCTATAAATGTGGACTCTTAACCTTGATTCAACCCTTGCTTACAATCTTAAGTTGAATTTAAAAAAGTATTAACTCTGAAGGGACAGGGTCAGAAACAGCACTTCTTACCACTAGTTTCTACCAATATTAGATTTGGCTAGGAGGGGTAGGGTCAAAATGAAGTGAAGTGGATGTCGCTCAGTCACGTCTGACTCTTTGTGACCCCATGGACTACAGCCCACCAGGTTCCTCTGTCCATGGAATTCTCCAGGCAAGAACACTGGAGTGAGTTGCCATTCTTTTTTCCAGGAGATCTTCCTGGGGATTGAACCCAGGTCTCTTGCATTGCAGGCAGATTCTTTTCTTCCCTGAGCCACCAGGGAAGAAGTTTCTACCAATGTTAGATATGGGTAGCAGGGGCAGGGTTACTGTGCAACTTATAAGGCTTAAGTGTCAGGGCCCCTCATGGACATGGGCCCTGTGAGCACTTGGAGTTGCTGGGAGTAATGGAGAGTTCCAGATGGAGAAGGAAAGCCAATTCACAGTCAGTAAGCATTTCTCTGTAAATGTTTCTGAAAAATTGCCTAAGGACATCTTAGAAGTCAATAGGCTAAATCTCCAAGTCTAAGTAATTGATTCTTGTTGTTGTTCAGTTGCTTAGTGGTGTCAGACTCTTTGCGACCTCATGAACTACAGCACACCAGGCTTCCCTGTCTTTCACTATCTCCCAGAGTTTGCTCAAACTCGCATCCATTGAGTGGATGATGTCATCCAACCATCTCATCTTCTGTCATCCCCTTCTCCTGCGCTCAATCTTTCCCAGAATCAGGGTCTTTTCCAATGAGTTGGCTGTTCCCATCAGGTGGCTAAAGTATTGGAGCTTCAACTTCAACATCAGTCCTTGCAATACAAAGTCAATTTCCTTTAGGATTGACTGGTTTGATTTCCTTGCAGTCCAAGGAACTCAAGAGTCTTCTCCACAGTTTGAAAGCGTCAATTCTTCGGCACTCAGCCTTCTTTATGGTCCAAATTTCACATCCATACACGACTACTGGAAAAACCATAGCTTTGACTATATAGACCTTTGTCAGTAAAGTGATGTGTCTGCTTTTGAATATGCTATCTAGGTTTGTCATAGCTTTTCTCCCATTGAGTAAGCATCTTTTAATTTCATGGCTGCAGTCACTGTCTGTGATTTTGGAGTGCAAGAAAATAAAACTTGTCACTGTTTCCACTTTCTCTCCATCTATTTACCATGAAGTGATGGATGCCATGATGCCAGATGCCATGATCTTAGTTTTTTGAATGTTGAATTTTAAGCCAACTTTTTCACTCTCCTTTTTCACTCTCACCAAGTGGCCTAATCATTCACTTTTTAAATCTGATTTTGTATTTATGTTTTTAAAGAGGAAACTCCCAACCGTACCAAACTGCAAATTCAGTACTTTATAAAGCCCGCTTCTACCACAGTGAATGGGAAGCCCTAGTAGCTCAGTTGGTAAAGAATCTACCTGCAATGCAAGAGACCCTAGTTTGATTCCCGGGTCAGAAAGATCCCCTGAAGAAGGGATAGGCTACCCACTCCAGTGTTTTGACCTGGAGAATTCCATGGACAGAGAAGCCTGAGGCCACAGTCCATGGTATCGCAAAGAGTCAGACACTACTGAGCTACTTTCACTTTTCACCCCAGTGAATGGCTATATCTTATGAATGTTGGAGATAGTTCACTCAGTTGCTAAATAATAAAAAATTGCCTGAGATAATCAGATTTCTTGTCTTTTATTTACGAAGTCAAATCAAATGCTAAAATTACCCCATGTATTTAAATGATTATTTATTTTGGCATAATTTGAGGATTTTAACATGTCTTTTAGCACCCTGAATGGGAAAAATATTAATATATTAGCTATAAAAATATTAGCATTTCTACTGCAGTTAGCATAACAGTCTACCTCCAAAAGAGAGCAACCTTGTTATTATTATTTGAAAAATGTGGTAGTACATGAGGCAACTGAATGGCTCCAACCTAAACAATAGTATAAAACTATTTTCAAGAAGATTATATGACTATTCATCATATCCCCAAATCTTTATAGTCAACCCATCATGAGAAAATATTTAGAGCCTAAATAGTTCAATAAATGATTTGAATGGTTTGCAATTGCTATTTGGTTAAGTATTTCAGAACAAGATTATTATTGATTCACCTATTAGTAGTAATATTATAAAAAAAGGTTATATCCTTATTGCTTTACATTTTGTCTTCTGAAAAAGCTTCCCAGTAGGTACTGTATGTTCCTTTAAAATTATTGCCGGCTGTAAAAGTGGGCACACACACGCCAGGGTGTGCGTTAGGCAGCTTTTACAATGCTCCCTGGGTGTGCTAGGCCTCTGGGGCATTGAGCCAAAAGTGAAGCTGCCATCATTCAACAGTATAAAATGCACACTGTGGTGTGTCATCGCAATTATTCCTTTTTATGGCTTTGAAAAAAGGCTCCACCTTCCCTTCAGTGATTTTAAACATTAACCTTCCAGTTCTCAGAAGTACTCAAAATGGTTCAACTCTATATTTTCCACAAACAAGATGTGGTTCATTAGCAGCTAATGCTTCCTCACCATGCAAACATTTTCATCCATGACAAATTTCAACTTCAAAATATACAAGGTTTTGTAAGAAAAATTTGTGGAAGAAATTTTAAAGAGTATATATTTTCTGTTAAACTGGCAAAATAAATCTTATAGGAGTATTTCCAAGAGTAAATATTTTCTAAAAACTTAGGCTTTTCTTGGGGTGCTTCCATGTCATACATTAATAGCTTTTATTCATAAAACTTTTTAAGATGAATACATTTTCTAAATTGTTAGAAATGAAATAATTTTAAAAGGAAATCACACCTTCCCACAAACTTAACATCTGACAGTTGAGGGATCAAGACAAATACACAAAAACATTAATGCCAGCCATGCTTTCTAGGACTTTGAAGTTTATACATATTCTTCAAGTTAATACATATTCTCAAATATTTTTCAGAACAAGCTAGAGAGACATACAACAAATTACATTTTTAAAATTAAATTTTATTAGAGTATAGTTGCTTCACAATGCTCTGTTAGTTTCTGCTTTACAGCAAAGTGAATCAGCTATGCATATATATATATAGTCCCTCTTTTTGGATTTCCTTTCCATTGAGGTCACCTGAGTTCCCTGATGCTACACTGTAGGGTCTCATTAGTTATCCATTTTATACCCAGTAGAGTATATATGTCAACCCCAATCTCCCAATTCATCCTGCTCCTCCACTTCCTCCCTTGGTGTCCGTATGCTTGTTCTCTACATCCGTGTCTCTATTTCTGCTTTGCAAACAGGTTAATCTGTAGCATTTTTCTAGATTCTGTATATATGCATCAATATACGATACTTATTTTTTCTCTTTCTGATTTATTTAACTCTCTAGGTCCACGTCTCTGCAAATGACATAGTTTTGTCCCTTTCATGGCTGAGTAGTAGTCCACTGCATCTATGCACCACATCTTCTTTGTCCATTCCTCTGTTGATGGACATCTCGGTTGCTTCTATGCACTGGCTATCGTAGGAGAAGGCAATGGCAACCCACTCCAGTACTCTTGCCTGGAAAATCCCATGGGTGGAGGAGCCTGGTAGGCTGCAGTCATGGGGTTGCTAAGGGTCGGAAACGACTGAGCAACTTCACTTTCACTTTCACTGGCTATTGTAAACAGTGTTGCAATGACCATTGCGGATACATGTGTCTCTTTGAGTTATGGTTTTCTCAGGGTATGTGCCCAGTAGTGGGGTTGCTGGATCATAAGATAATTGTATTTTTAGTTCTTTAAGGAATCTCCATACTGCTCTCCACAATGGTTGTATCAATTTACATTCCTAACAACAGTGTAAGAGGGTTCTCTTTTCTCCACACACATTTATTGTTCAAAGGTTTTTTGATGATGGCCATTCCAACTAGCCTACTTAAGGAGGCTGCTGCTGCTGCTGCTAAGTCGCTTCAGTCGTGTCCAACTCTGTGCAACCCCATAGATGGCAGCCCACCAGGCTCCCCCATCCCTGGGATTCTCCAGGCAAGAACACTGGAGTGAGCTGCCATTGCCGGAGGCAAAAGACCTCTATTCAGAAAACTATAAGACACCGATAAAAGAAATCAAAGATGACAGAAACAGATGGAGAAATACACTGTGTTCTTGGATCAGAAGAATGAACATTGTGAAAATGACTATACTACCCAAAGCAATCTACAGATTCAATGCAATCCCTATCATATTACCAAGGCAGTTTTCACAGAATTAGAATAAAGGTTTTTATAATTTTTATGGGAACACAAAAGACTCCAAATAGCTGAAGCAATCTTGAGAAAGAAAAATATAACTAGAGGAATCAGAGTTCCTGACTTCAGACTAAGCAACAAAGCTACCATAATCAAGACAGTATGGTACTGGCACAAAAACAGAAATATAGATCAAATGGAACAAGATTGAAAGCCCAGAGACAAACCCATGCACCTACAGTCACCTAAAGCATGACAAAGGAGGCAAGAATATACAATGGAGAAAAGACAGTCTCTTCAATAAGTGGTGTTGGGAAAACTGGACAGCTACGTGTAAAAGAATGAAATTAGAACACTCACCAACGCTACACACAAAAATAAGTTACATTTTGAATAAGAGGTAAATCCCAGGGTTGAAATTATTAAAGAAGGACTTGATGATATTGATAAGAATGGAAGAGTGATTTTTGTGGATAAATCAAGGTGTAGAGAGCTTAGAAAATTTTATAGAAATACTACTGCTGTGTAGAACTTAAAAGAGTGTCATATCAGGTAAGAAATGATTATAACATTCTTAATAGAATTTATCAGGAAAAATTATAATTGGGTGAGAGAGAAAAAATTTATACTGTGTTAAAATTTGGAAGGCTACTAAAAATCATTTGTTAAATTTTCTTATACAAGACAATCAGCTGAGTAGTTTTCAACAATTTTTTTTTTTTTTGGATAGACTCCTTTAAAACAGTCATCTGACTGTTGAACATCTACTGTAGAAAAAAAACAAACAAACCTAATTATTTTGTGTAACATCCCCTTCCTCTGTCGAGCAACTAACTAGGTTGGTATTCACAATGGGCTTAAATTTACTCTACTAGAATTTGGACCTACCAGATTTTTTTTTCCCTCTTCTATAAAATAATACAAAGTCTGCCCTTTCAAGGGATTTATACCTTTCAAACAACTCTGCATAATTTCTCCCTCACTCATTTTGCCCCCCAGACCAACAAGTCCATCTGCTGAATAATTTCTCATTTGATATTGTTGTGTGACCTCTACTGTACTCTTTGTACACATCTTAAGTTTATAGTGTCTCTAAGGTGGACACCCAGAATTAGCCATAATTCTGCTTGGCACAATGGACTTTTACTTCTGTTGACATTATCAACCTCTGTAATAGGATTTTAAAGTAGCCAGCATCTACATTGGCTTTCTAAGATCTTATTTATGTTGTTGGATTAAATTGAGTTTTCAGTCATATAAAATGATCAGGGCCTTTTTTAAAGTTTATTTTTAATTGGAGGATAATTGCTTTACAATATTGTGTTGGCTTCTGCCATACAACGTGAATCAGCATAAGTATAAATGTCCCCCCACCTTGAACCTCCTCCCCCGCCCCCCGCTCACTCCCTACTTTATCCCACACTTCTAGGTTGCCACGGAGTACCTCTTTGAGCTCCCTGTGTTATACAGCAACTTCCATCAGGGCATTTTTAAAGAAACATTTTGTGTGGTAACATTAGGTCATCTATACCTTATTCATGTGCAACTGATTTCTTTAACTTTGGTATAGGATTTTATATTTAGGCTTGTATTCAGTTTTTTTCATTCCTCCATCCCAGCCAATAAATTTTTATTTAATCATTGATAAATTAGCCAGACCACCTAGATTTATTCACTTGCAAACATAATAGGATTATTTCTTATGTAATCAGATATATACATACATGGAGCATGAATGTTAGAAACAATTTGTCTGAGACTCCATAAAACAGGAAAAACTGATGTTTACTCTATGGAATCACAGTGAAATTTAGATGAGATATTGTATGTAAAGTACTTAGGACAGTTTGTGGAACCTAATTTATCTATTTTAAATATCATTATATCCTGTAGGAGTGGAATGTATGTTGAAGCAAGAATATAATAGTAATAGTATAAGAAGCAAATGTGTTTATTTCAAAAAAATAGGAGAATTCAGAAACACTTGAAAATGAAAGCAAGAGTTATGACTAGTATTGATTAAACATTGATACATGTTAAAATTCATGGGCATCCATTTTATTTTTACAAAATGAGTCATTAAAACTAACTACTGGGTTTTGAGTTTAATAACAGAATGAAAACCATATTTGAAGTTGATTACTGGTAGTGTATATGTAACTTAGGACTTCCTAGGTGGGTGGTGCTAATAGTAAAGAACCCACCTGTCAAGGCAGGAGACCTAAGAGATGTGGGTTTGGTCCCTGGGTTGGGAATATGCTCTGGAGGAGGGCACAGCAACCCATTCCAATATTCTTGCCTGGAGAATCCCTATGGACAGAAGAACCTGGAGAGCTACAGTCCATAGGGTCTCAGAGAGTTGGGCATGACTGAAGCAGCTTAGTGTGCATACACATATATAATTTATCGAGACGAAATGAGGTTGGAGTTCATACAGGCTGGTAGCCACACTGAGCACACCTCAATGTGTGTGTAGCCAGGCAGGGAAGCAGAAGGAATGGAAAAGTTATTTTTTTCAGAAATTAAAAAATGGCCAAAGATGAATATGCATATAACTAATCCATACACAAATATCAATCCATATATGAACACAAATCAATCCATATATACACAGCAAAATCTTCATTTGATATCAGAGAGGCTAAGGTCAGAATTGATTCTCTTCTGTCTCCTTTAACATTGATAAACTTTAACTACTTCCCAATATTGAGTATGGAGTGGAGATCTGAGCACACAGTCTGATTTTCCTTGTTTGTATTTGCGTCATCTCAGAATGGCCTTGGGCCTTAGATAGCATGACCCAGAGAGCCTGGCATGGCCAAGAAGACAAAACATTCATCAATGCCTAGTTCTGCTTCAGTGGAGAATTTGGACTTTAATTCTTTCACTCTACTCTACTATCATAGTCACCAGAGTGAAATGATAAGTAAGCAGAAGAGATTAAGAAGAGGTGGAAGGAATACACAAAAGAACTATACAAAAAAGGTCTTAATGACCCAGATAACTAAAATGGTGTGGTCACTCACCTAGAGCTGAACATCCTGGAGTATGAAGTCAAGTGGGCCTTAGGAAGCGTTAGTATGAATAAAGCTAGCAGAGGTGACAGTATTCCAGCTGAATTGGTTCAAATCCTAAAAGATGATGCTATTAAAGTGCTGCATTTAATATGTCAGCAAATTGGAAAACTCAGCAGTGACCACAGGACTGGAAAAGGTCAGTTTTCATTCCAATCCCAAAAAAGAACAATATGAAACAATGATCAAACTACATAAATGAGCTCATTTCACATGAGATTATGCACATGTGAGCAAGGTAATGCTCAGAATCCTTCAAAGTAGGCATCAGTGGTACATGAACCAAGAACTTCCAGATAGATGTACAAGTTAGATTTAAAAAAAAGGGCAGAGGAACCAGAGATCAAATTGCTAACATTCATTGGATCATGAAAAAAGCAAGGGAATTCCAGTAAAAACATCTACTGCTTCATTGACTACACTAAAGCCTTTGACTGTGTGGATCACAACTGGAAATTTTTTAAAGAGATGGGAATACGAGACCATAAAACCTGTCTCCTGAGAAACCTGTATGCAGGTCAAGAAGCAACAGTTAGAACTGGACATGAAACAACAGACTGGTTCCAAACAGGAAAAGGAGTAGGTCAAGGCTGTATATTGTCACCCTGCTTATTTAACTTTTGTGCAGAGTACATCATGCAAAATGCAGGGCTGAATGACTCACAAGCTGGAATCAAGATTGCCAGGAGAAAGATCAAGGGCCTCAAATATGCAGATGATACCACTCTAATGGCAGAAAGTGGAGAGAAACTAAAGGGTCGCTTGATGAGGATGAAAGAGGAGAGTGAAAAAGGTGCCTCAAAACTCAGCATTCAAAAAACTAAGATCAAGGCATCCAGTACCACCACTTCATGGCAAATAGATGGAGAAAAAGTGGAAGCAGTGACTGATTTTATTTTCTTGGGCTCAGAAATCACTATGGACAGTGACTGCAGCCATGAATTTAAAAGACACTTGCTCCTTGGAAGGAAAGCTATGACAAACCTAGAGAGCATATTAAAAAGCAGAGACATCACTTTGCCAACAAAGCTGAAATCCTGATGCTGAGAAAGACTGAAGGCAAAAGGAGAAAGCAAAAGGAGAAGAAAGCAGCAGAGGAGGAGATGGTTAGATAGCACCAAGGACTCAAGGGACATGAATTTGGGTAAACTCTGGGATATGGTGGGACAGAGAGAGAAAAAAGCAGTTATGATGATATTCAGATCCTCAGTTCTACATGTTCTTGACCTTTACACAATTTGCCTAGGTAAACCAATAAATTTACTTTCTGCTTAAACAGTTTGAGTTTAATTTCTGTCTCTTAAACAATCAAATGAGTCTTACTACAAATATCACTTGCTAAAATAGCATTATTCTCAGGCTTATCTAGGGTCGTATCCTTGGGCTAAGTAGAAAGTAGCAGTAGAAAGCTGCCTACTTGAATAACAGTGTCTTGGCTCCTTTTCAAATTCATTTTTACTGAGTTGCACTCCAGTGGTAAGTCCTTAGATTTAATCAAGTGTTTAAAGCAACTTACAAATAAATCATTTACGACACTGATGTTGTTGAGGATATTGTGTATCCCTAGTCGTCCCCATACAAAGCCCTACGTGAGAATTTTTTTCTGAAATGTATACTAGTGCTTTGCTTCTCTTAAAGGAACTGCTATGCTTTCATCTTATGAAAAAAGAGGGCCATGAATTAAAAGAGATCATATCAACCAAAATGGGATGAAGTAGGTTATTTTAGGAAACTTTTGTAATATAGTGAAAGAACATTGATTTGAAGTTGGAGACAGAGACCTGGGTTTGAGTCCCTAAATTCATGCTCCACATTTACCAGCTGAATGGTCTCTAGCAGATTATTTAGTCTCTCTGGACAGAAGTTTTCTCTTCAGTAAAATAAGCCTCTTAATACTAGCCTTAACTAGGTTGTAAGATTATTGTAAAAATTAGATGGAGTTATGTGGTTAAAAGTACTTTGTAAACTGTAAAGCACTACATAGACTTTAGTTATATTGTCTCACAATCAAACTGGAATTTTCTCTTACACACAAGATGATTTCTTTGAGGAAGAAATCCTTTTATTTTTCACCAGACATTTATGCTGCTTAAAAATACCACAATCCTACCCATCTTTAAAGAGCTTAAATTACATCCTTATCAGAACCATGAGTTGTAGTTCCATTTTATACTGGCTGCAAAGAGAAGATTATGGAGAGGAAAAGGCAAGCAAGGCTGAAAAAGGACAAGACATTATGCAAATGAAAATCTGGAATGCTAGGCTGCCCGGTCTTTACTGGAAGGCAAAACTATAGCAGTGACTTGACAATTCACTGTCTTTTTTCCTACTGTTTTTCAATATCTCTGCCCTGAGCCTACCCTAAAATGTAAGGGATGAAATTTTAAAAGGAAGCTTCCTCTGTTGTTTGGTAAAGATCAATATTGAGAGTGAGGGATAGTAATTGGCAACAGCATCATTGATTTAGACCCCAAGCCACACTCATTGTGTATGCATCTATTGCTGATCCGTGGGAGCGAGGGGCACAGAATTCACTTTCTTCGTCTTTAACTGAGTGTTGCTCAGTTTTTCTGCCAGCGTTGTTAGAACATTGCTAAAAGGCACAAAAGCTCACGGAGGTGTCAAACAGCAGGGATGAGAGGCTGAGTTCTCCCTCATCCGTGAAGGAGTCAATTAAAGAACAAAGACAACTCTTGAGTTTTAAGATCACCAATCCAAGTTGTTCCAGAATTCTCGTGTGTATTTCCAATTCAGCCTCCTTATATTTCTTCTTTATTCCTAAAAACTGTATTTATGTGGTGCTTCTTGTGCTTTTAAGAGCGCAGTTATAGAAGCAGTTAGTTTTTTCCTTATATTTTCTTCCCCTGTGTGATTCCATTTAGTCCTATCCCCAGAGGAACTATTCTGAGATTAAACAACAACCAGTATCAGGAAAACTTAAGGGTAGCCCTCCAGTGCTTCACATCATTTCAATCTCCTAGACATGAGACGTTCTAATCTTTATCTTTCTTTCTGCTAATGATTTCTTATGTGTTCAGGCACCAGGCAGCTGAGGAGGAAGGGACAGTAGGAACAAAGCAAACCCCTGGTGAAGAGCTCTTTCACTGTTGGCTAGATTAGGAACGACTTCAACTTCTTATGTAAAGTGCACACTGTAAACTAAGCTTTATTTCTACAATTTAGATAAGATTATTTCAAATAGACGTCAGTTTCAGTATTGGATTTTCTTTCTTTCTTGGCATTCTTTTCAGGCAATGACCTGTGTGACTGGCATTTGACATAAATTTACCATATCTGAATTGTCTCTTGTGGGTTTATGCCAGGAGCAAAACATTATTTGTGTTTATATCAATAGGTGAAATTTAAAGGTGTGTCTGTTGACTCTTTTGAATATCAACAAACTAAGTGCAGCAATATTCTTTGGGTTAGTTAATAAAATCCCTACTGAACACATGTGATGTGTACAAAGTATCTTTAAAGACATACATATGTGTTCATTTCATTTCTACTTTGCTCAAACTTATATGTCAATTTTAAACAATATA